>NC_045752.1:25896392-25920497 GCF_008692095.1 Etheostoma spectabile
TTCCAACATTGTCTGTGACCAAACAGAACAGGCTCCCCCTGGACGACTGCCCCTCCATCATCAAACACATTGTCTCTGTTCTGAAGTGGTTGGAAGAAAGTCAGAGAGCTTTGTGAAGCCTTGTGTGATGTATGAAGGGAAATAGCATTCAGAAAGATTAAAAGGAAATGACTCGTTCTCAACCTTGATTGGTTTCTCTTACAATTATGAAAAATAAGACACGTAGGCTTATTCATGATTAGACTTTAATCACTGGGGCTGGTCCTTAATATGGATAATTAAAAGGAGAAACTAGGACAGCATTCCAATTGAACTTTGTGATATTGCCACATGGGCGTTCTGCAAGAGCCCTTTTTCCGCTTGTATAAGGTGATTCCACAATGATAATTACATAACAATAATAAGAAGTGGGGGTTAAATAAGTTGACCACAACCACACAAACACAGTTTTTGTGATTATTCGAGACCACATATCTGCAGCAAAAATGCTCGGATCTTGCAATGTTAACAAAAAATACAAAATAATTTCTATATTATCCGCCCCGTGATTTGGATCAGCTCCCTGTGGTGTGTGTGGTGTGGTGTGTGTGTGTGTGTGTGGTGGTGTGGTGTGGTGTGTGTGGGGTGTGTGTTTGTGTAAAAATGTAAATGCTGCATATGACTTTAGAGGTTTTTGTTGGACAATGGCACGATCACTTCACCCTGCCACAAATAACAACACAACCAGAATGCACCTGAACACACCTCCCTGTAGACCAGCACACCCAAAATGTACCTGAACACACCCCCTGTAAGACCAGCACCGCCCAGAATGCACCCTGAACAACACCTCCCTGTAAGACCAGCACGCCCAGAATGCACCTTAACACCCTCCCTGTAAGACCAGCATGCCCAGAATGTACCTGAACACCTCCTGTAAGACCAGCACGCCCGAATGTACCTACATACCTCCCTGTAAGACCAGCACGCCCAGAATGCCCTGACACACTCGCTGTAAGACCACCCTGGACACACAGATGGGCGCAGGACAGAAAATAAAAACTGCAAACTGCACATATGAAAACTATTAGACATGCCCAGATGATAGGCACTATGGTTCTGGTAGCCGGCACATTCCCCAATACAGATTCCTATGCAGTTAGCCACATTAGCCCTATGCTGTCTGCATAGTGTTTAGACTGCCAGGGGACGTCCTATGAGACTGAGCTTCTCTCTCATCCCGTAATGCATGCACAACTTTGCTTCTTCCCCGAGTCCATGTGCTTCTCGCCTTGCACATTCTTTGATTTATGCTGCAGCCTTGCCGTGTTGATTGGTTTTTGTAAAAAAACAGCATAACCATAACGTGTTTGATGTGGTTGATCACTGTAAGAAATCATACGGTATGACATTCACTAGCAGTCATACAGAGACAGTACAGTCAACAGCGCCCTGATTAGCCCCTTATTGATGTCCCATGGCCCTAGGTGCAACTTCCTTAATAATCTGTCTACATAGGGTTATTTCCTGTAATGACACTCCCAGCATGGCATCCATAGTCGCTGGGACCAAATTAAGAGCCATCCTCACACAGCCAAATCAAGATGCATGTCTCCGCTGCCAGCACTTTGCCTTCTTGCCGAACATGTCGGCACATAATTCAATTTCATTTTATTTAGTCTCAATTCATAACAAGAGTTATTTCGAGACACTTTACAGATAGAGTAGGTCTAGACCACACTCCAGAATTTACAAGGCCCCACAGTTCTAGAGTTTCCTCCAGAGCAAGCAACAGTGCGACAGTGGCGAGGAAAAACTTCCTTTTAGCAGAAACCTCGGACAGACCCAGATTCTTGGTAGGCGGTGTCTGACGGGCCGGTTGGGTTAGAGTGAAGAGTGGAATAACAAATAGGAAAAATAGTAGTTTGTAGCAGTTCTTTGTAATAGTTCATGGCATAGCAGGGCACTGGCGGCATTACAAGGCACAGCAGACGTAGCAGGCACCGCAAAGCGTACAGGACGTAGCAGGCACCGCGAGCGTAGCAGGATGTACAGGCAACGCAAGCGTACAGGACGTAGCAGACCGCAAGCGTAGCAGGACGTAGCAGGCACCGCAGAGCGTAGCAGATGTAGCAGGGCACCGCAAGCGTAGCAGGATGTACAGGGCAGAGAGCGAGCAGCAGCGCACCGCAAGCGTACAGATGTAGCAAGGCACGCAAAGCGTACAGGGTAGCAGGCCCGCAGAGCGTAACAGACGTAGCAGGGCACCGCGAGCGTAGCAGGACGCAGGGCACCGCAAGCGTAGCAGGCGCAGAGCGTAAGTAGACGGGCACCGCAGAGCGTAGCAGGACTTAGCGGCACCGCAGAGCGTAGCAGGACGTAGCAGGCACTGCAAAGCGTAGCAGGATGTACCGCGTAGCAGGGCACACGCAGAGCGTAGCAGGATGTAGCAGGGCACGCAGAGCGTAGCAGGATTTAGCAGGGCCCGCAGAGCGTAGCAGGACGTGCAGCGAGGAGGTAACAAGCAGAGCAGCGGATGTAGCAGGGCCCGCAGAGCGTAGCAGGATGTAGCAGGGCCCGCAGAGCGTAGCAGAGGCTGAGGCGAGCGTAGAGAGCAGGGCACCGCATAGCGTAGCAATGTAGCAGGCACCGCAGAGCTAGCAGACTACGGACGCAGAGCGTACAGGACGTAGCAGGGCACGCAAGGTAGCGGACGTAGCAGGACAAAGCAGGGGAATCAATAGAAATAGATAAACACAGAACAATGATCGACTGCGAAACACAGCTTTGGTCTTTTGGTGTGAGGTGGGTAATTGGGCGAGAAGGGTCTTAGTACATCTGTCCAATCAAAGTTTCTGTTGACGACTAAACTACTCTGAACGTACACGTGTTCCCCAAAACAAGTTCCTTCCTGAGGCTATGTAGCAGAGAGACATATTGAGAATACACTGCATTTGATTCCATGCATGCGCTCTATCTCACTCTCCAGTCACGTGCAGCAGACAGTCAGCTGACACAACCACAAAGCTCGATGCAAATGATGTGTGATGGTGACCTCACAAATATGCAAATGACCGTATGACATCATCTAGCAACTTTTTGCGACTTTTGGAGCTAGCTGAGAACTGGCCGCTCCAGCCGAGATTTTTGATGACGGGCGGGTATATTTGGTGATTGGTAAATAGATGTAAATAATGTTGATTTTGCAACCACGTTCAGTAGAGATTTTTATCCCAATCCTTTTGAGATATTGATTAGGGGAAAAAGGACCAATCCCTCAAAATGTCATGCAACAAGTCATTCAAGACAAGTCATTTACAGCCCAGGTTTTTCAACAACTGTAGAAAAATAAAGTGCAATACACTTACAATAGACGACAAAAGAAAACCTGCAGTTTTCAGATAATAGGAAACAGAATAGAAATAAAGTGCCCGCACGATGTGTTTCCCACAGCAACAAGTGCTCTACAATATATTCTACTCTACACTGCCTCAAAACATTTCCCAGCTGCCATACAAGGTGTGTTCTAAATCCATTTCCCAAAGACAGGGATTGGCAGAATGCTCAGCCATGGACAAGAATCTGATCCAATAGAAATGAAATGTGTCAGATTGACAGCGCTCCAGCCCATGATTGGGGCTTGTTTATGATATTCATGTGTTCTTTGTCGTTCTCGTTTGAGTGTAACGTCGTTTTGTTTTCTAACTGTGAAGTAGAAACTTACGTGTAGACTTGCTCCTGGTCTTTCCATTTTTCGTGCACACAATCCTGGAATCTTGCACTGTCGTGTAGTAGTGGAAAAATATGCACTATCTGTTAAAATGTGCATGTATGAATACTTTTACAAAGTTATCTGTCACGATTTCAACTGGAAGGGTTAAGGCTTCTGGAGTAAAAGTAATGTTAAATACATGAAGCTCGACCAAACATCAGTAATGCATAATTCCTAAAATATTATACATAGATAGATAGATAGATAGATATATAGTGATAGATAGATGATAGATAGACATTGATCCACAAAATGGGAATTACAGTTAACAGCAGCAAAATCAGTCACACAGTACAGAATATAAATATGATGAAATCTAGGATACGACATATATCATACAATATACATGAAATAATATAGATAAAATACAAGGACAAATGGCTTTATTATGTTATATGTATTTATTTTATTATCTGGTGTTTTAGTCAGTCCAACTGCCATATTTGTTTTCTTTAAATCATGTTTGGGCATGTGTGTGTGTGTGTGTGTGTGTGTGTGTGTCTGACACTCCATCCTGCTCTTCCTCAATGACACACGCAGTCACTTACAGACGCCACATGTAATTACAACAAGGAGAATCAACAACAGCAAGACTTAAGAAACTTTTTGCCCCCCCCCCCCCCCCCACTCACACACACACACCACACCGCACACACATCACCCCAAGTTCCCAATTCTCTGCTGCCCTGCAAACAAAAAAGGAGAAAACATGAATTAAATGTGTGTGTACATTTTACATGTCTGCTATCGCCTTTTGAAAATTGCGTAGCGGTTGTTAACATTCTCTTGTCAAGCGTCCTCCTGCTGGGACAATAAATGCCTGTCCGTTTTGCTCACAGCGGCGGCTGCAGATTACAAACACAGGAGCACCCGGAGTCTGAACACAATACCGATAAGGACCGCTGTCTTAGTGCCGCCCTTGTTGGTCTTCTCCTCACGCAGTTACCTGCTGCTTTCTAATATTTACACACACTACAGTGGCAAATGTACCGTAACTTCACCCACACACTCCCCCCAACACCTGGAATCAGTGTGATATGTTTTGTTTTTGTCTTGGGAGACAGGGTCCTTTTACTTTTTTTTTTTTTTTCAAAATGGAGAGGGGTGGGCTAAATTACAGCACCGAGTGAAATTCCATTGCATCTTTTCACCCGGAGTTTTCAGAGAAATATGTGTGGAGGATTGCAACTGGTTCTTATGCTCCTTTTTTTCAGGTGGAAGTCTAGGGGAACGATTTTTTTTTTTTAGGTGACGTGTGAGGGTGAAAGCGATTTACTGTCTAAGCTGTGACAATTGAAGAGCCGGGGAATGAGGGAAGAACACAGGAGGCAACTGACACAGCATATATTCACAACGGAAAGACAAAGATCCATCTGATTTAGATTAACTCAGTGAAAAAAATGACATATTTCTTACCATTCGCTGTCATAAATAAAGTACACGTATTCTTTTTTTACTTTAACTTTAACTCACTTTAACTTCCTAGAAAAAATATAACGTACTAATGATACTATATCTTTCCCGATGCAAAAAAAAAACAAGAAAAGTTTCTCATTTAAAAAAAGAATTCTATCAAATAAATCATGCTTTCTTACTCTGTTGTATCTACAAATCGATACCGATACCAACAAAGTCAGAGGAACACTCATGTCAAAGACCTGCACACGGCGATTCACAGATGGCCAAAGGGACGAGTTACGGGTGCACCTGATGCACCGTGAAGTCCCGTATGTTTCATAACCACTCACGGGAAGACTTCAGGTAAGCAGGAGGATTAACCAAGGGGACAGGGGGGGGGGGGCTCTCTCTCTAAGCCCAGCCCATGGCGCCATTTTAATGCTACAAAGCCATCACCCGCCGTTAGCATCCCATTGACTCCCATTCATTTTGGCGCCACTTTGACAGTAATACTTACATCTGACGCATTTAAAAGACTCTATTTTCCGTTGTTTATTTCTAAGAACACACAACAATGTTAATTGTACCTTGTCCCCGTTATGGCTCCGTAGCAGACGTTTTTTAAAAATAGGCCGGAACGGGGCAGCTGCAGGAACTGGTAAGCTGTTACATGAGCCTGTGTCTTTAGCTGCATGCTACCAGCCATTAGCTACGCTGTGTCATCCATGTGTGTCGTTGTTTTTCCATAGCTCAAATGTAGGCTATAATTAACAGAAATCCAGGAGATGGAAATGGAGAGATATTTCCTTCTTGATAGAGGTGTGTATTTGAATTATTACTTTAGTTATCACTGTTACTCTTACTACTTCTACTTCTGTGATGCAAAGATTGTGTCAGCCAACTCTTGATTTGAAAAAGTATAGAAGTACGTTTAGACAACTTTAGTCTCCACAGCCACATTACACATCGACCCCTTATTAATAATAAAAACTACTAGTGCAGGTCTAAAAATCTGAGTAGGGCTATGAAACGGGTGAAATTTGCTTTTCGTAGTGGCTGGAAGTTAACATTTGAAGAATAGCAAATGTTCTAAAGTTCAGCGTAATAACAAAGCAGGTCCCCACATGTGGCTGCACCCAGAAATGCACGGAGTTATGGAGGCAGTGGAAAATGTGCATGCATTTCAGTGCAGGTGACATTCTCTCTCTCGGTTTTTTGGTATTGTGACCTCAACAGAAACTTTCCGTAAACACGATTGCATCTTGCGGAGACATGTATCTGTACACCCACATATCCTGCACACGCAACACAAAAACAAAAGGAAAAGGGAAACAGTTTGACGGCTGCGGAGTTGCGAGCAGAACACACCCAGCAGCTGTTCAGGCTACATCACAACCTCCGCAACACTGCAGCATTGTGAAAGTTTTCGCAGAGCCACATCTCCTTCAAAACGCCTCCGCTGTCTTTAAAAACGATAGTTTGGATGTTTAGAAGTGGTGACTGTATGAGCTCCTTCTCCATAGTCAGTGTGTTAGCTCCAGTAGACCGGCCCCCCCAGTTGGAGAAACAGGCAGAGAACCGACGAAGCTAAGCAGTGTCCTTCAGAATAGTATGTATAATAAAACTTAAATGGAAATGGACATAGCCTACATTGCTGTTTTATTAACGCATTAAACCTAAATAAATCAATTTGACTGATACTGGTGATAACGTTGAAACAATGTTCTTATTGTGTATATTTACGAGAATTTATGTTTAAATCGAAATATAGATTACATGTTTTTTGCTTGAATTACATGCAGAGGTATAGTTGCGTGTTACCTGAGCAGTGTCTGCAGGGCGTCCCCGAACAAGCTCCCACAATCAGAGCAAATCCCAGGAAGTCCCACAGCACTGGCCTCTGCTCCTTAACAATTAAGTATTGAAGGCATTTAGATGAGCGTCCTTCCCTCATCTATTTTGCAGAGGGACAGTCACAGGACATAGTTTAAAGTAGATCTATAACTGGTTTAAAGGGTAAAGGGTTCAAGGGTTAAGTCAGAGTTACAGTGGTTTCGGTTCTTTTCAACCCTGTGTTCCTATGTTTTTATGTCTAAGTGACTAAGCGAAATTGCGCTCCTGCGTATAAAAGCCGGGTGGGTCCCTTTCCATTTTCCAACCATCACAACTCTAATTTGGTTGAAATAAAGACATAGTTTATTGATTTCCATGTGAAAATATGTTTCTCTAAACACGCTAAAAGTATTGCTTTTTTAAAGGAGTCTGGTGGTGGTGGGTTTAGGGTTAGTGACCTCAGATCGTTTCTGTGTTAACAGAATGGTCTGAGGTCTATCTCTGACGGAATCCTTTCCGTAAATGTTACAGACGCTTAGAACACTAGTCTGAGTTCTGTCAGGGACAAAATAAAGCACTAGTGGACTGACGTTGATTGATGCATATTTTCCCATAGGGTAACACCGAAGCCTGGTCTCTGGCTGCTGTTTGCAGCGTTCACAGTTTGGACGGTGTCAAAGATTGTCCATCAGACTCACACACAAAAACAGGGAATAAAGAGCTAAAAACATGCATGTGAAAAGTCTCGTAATTCTAGCCCACCTCTCGCACTGTACTCTCCAGTCTTGTCTGGGCTGTCATGTTTTTAATATACGACATGGTTGGTGGGAGACTGGAAAACGCACCGCAACATTTTTGCCTCAGCTGTACCTTACATTTGAGTTTCAACACTTTGGATCCCTCCGGCCAACCCTACCAAATACTGCCAATTGTCCAAAACACAGGAAACCCAGCCGCCAGGGAACTGTAATCGAGTTATTGGGCTTGGGCCGGGGGGGGGGGGGATGACCTCCATATTAGAAAGGTGGTGGTTAGGCCACTGCTGCGAGGCTTTCACGCAGCAAACACACGGGCCGCACGCCGGAGAACACATCCCTGCTACAACCTCTCCCCCTGCAAGCAGAAAACATGCTAGTGTTGGGTTTAAGTGCTGTCCCTCTCACCCCCCCACCCCCCCACACCCACCCATATCTCCAACCTCCCGCCAAACTACATCCTTTGCTATCATTACGTAATACTGCCACCTATGTGGGACCGGGGCTGTGCGCCCCAGAGGTCAGTGTCTGTGAGGGGGGGGGGGGGGGAGACAAAAACCAGCGCTTTACTCTGGAGAGCTGAAACAATCGTGGGGACCCAGTCCCGCCACAGGGACCCCCAAGGCCTCACAACACTGACATTAGTGGAGAGTTTCCTCCATGGGGATGGGAGGGGGAGGTGGGGGGGCTCCCAGCGGAAGCAAGAAGCTCGAGGACAGGAGTGGATGGAGGGGAAATGGACAGCTTGGCAGCAGCTTCTCATGTGTGAAATGTTCTCTGCACACCTCATTTTAGGGAATGTACGTTGACGATTTGCACACGGGTTATGACAAGTTGAAAATGTCTGTCACAGCCGGATGCTCAAATGGGACATTTCAGAGACGGAAAGGAGGACAAGACGGGATCTTTGTTATGCAGGCCGATGATTCAGATTTGACCGGGTGTGATCAGAACTGAGCTGAGCATCCTGAAACACATGCTCTAGCATTAGCCCCTCTGAGATCCGCAGTGGCGCAGCTGTGCTCCCAAGGTTGACATTCCACTGCTTGACTGTACAAGTTGTTGCATCTTCAAAACCCATTCCCTTTTCCAAAGACCCCAACTCAAGTAGCTGTACTCAACTAAGTTGGTCTGATGGGCTTTTCACTTCAGAACACACTAAGCCTTGTTTTCAGCTCATTTGCTCCACGTTGATTCTTCATTAAAATGAGAGCTGCCATTCTTGGAGACTCAGGACACATTTTCTAAATCACAACTGCTATAAAATAACTTACGTGCTTATTAGAGATCTTCCCACCCCCGCAAGCTCAGAGTAGTTTTAATCTATAAGTGATTAGTAACATGATTAACTATCCGGAAGCTTTTTATAGAGGATGACCTGGCAGAAAGGGCTGAGTAAGCTAAAATGAAGTGCAAAAGTTGAAAAATCAAATCATAAACACAGAACGCGGGCATAACCAATGGACAGGTGACACTCATGGAGAGTCAAAGACATGGGCAACCTAGAATTAAACTATACTCTAAATTCTCTCACTCCCCCCCGCATTAATTCAGAATGTTACCAGCCATCTATCATAACTGAATTACCCTCAAATACCTGGAATGGTATTATATCTTTAATTATTTCTATGACCCTGAACCTGTCGTTAACCAAAAGTGTACAATTAATTTCCTCTTTATTACAACGGACTCGGTTCTACACCACACAAAAACATCAAACATCGTACGTAACAGACAGAAATCATAAAACTTGAAGTTGTGAACGTAAACTAAATAAAGCAAAAAACATATTTGAAAAAAAAAACCAAATCATAAAAACGGAAAGATCAGCTGAATCAACCCTCAGATCATGTATTATACAGGTCTGGTGACATTACGTGGACCAGGGGACAGCTCCACACTGGAGCATCCAAAGACATGGCTACACCACCCACCCACCCACCCAACCACAGACCAGCCAGAAACACACCCCCACACACCACACAGCAGAGAGACACAGACAACATCTCATTAGTGAACAAATAACTGACTTTGCTCAATCCTGTTAATGACCTTAAACACTGCCCCTCCATCATCACACACATTGTCTCTGGGTCTGAAGTGTTGGAAGAAAGTCAGAAGGAAGCTTTGTGAAGGCCTTGTGTGATGTATGAAGGGAAATAGCATTCAGAAAGATTAAAAGGAAATGACTCGTTCTCAACCTTGATTGGGTTTCTCTTACAATTATGAAAAATAAGACACAGTATGCTTTAGTCATGATTAGACTTTAATCACTGGGGGCTGGGTCCTTAATATGGATAATTAAAAGGAGAAACTAGGACAGCATTCCAATTGAACTTTGTGATATTGCCACATGGGCGTTACTGGCAAGGAGCCCTTTTTCCGCGTGTATAATGGTGATTCCACAATGAATAATTACATAACAATAATAAGAAGTGGGGGGTTAATTAAAGTTGACCACAACCAGCACAAACACAGTTTTTGTGATTATTCGAGACCACATATCTGCAGCAAAAATGCTCGCGATCTTGCAATGTTAACAAAAAATACAAAAATAATTTCTATATTATCCGCCCCGTGATTTGGATCAGCTCCCTGTGTGTGTGTGTGTGTGTGTGTGTGTGTGTGTGTGTGTGTGTGTGTGTGTGTGTGTGTGTGTGTGTGTTGTGTGAAAAATGTAAATGCTGCATTATGACTTTAGAGGTTTTTGTTGGACAATGGCACGATCACTCACCCTGCCACAAGATAACAACACAACCCAGCATGCCCAGGAAAAACACACTCCCTGTAAGACCAGCACACCAGAATGTACCTGAACACACCTCCTGTAAGACCGCACGCCCAGAATGCACGAACACACCTCCCTGTAAGACCAGCACGCCCAGAATGCACCTTAACACACCTCCCTGTAAGACCAGCTGCCAGAATGTACCTGAACACACCTCCCTGTAGACCAGCACGCCAGAATGACCTGAACATACCTCCGTAGACCCAGCAGCCCAGAATGCACCTGAACACACCTCGCTGTAAGACCAGCCCATGGACACACAGATGGGCGCAGGACAGAAAATTAACAACTGCAAACTGACACATATGAAAACTATTAGACATGCACAGATGAATAGGCAGCTATGGTTCTGGTAGCCGGCACATTCCCCAAATACAGATTCCTATGCAGTTAGCCACATTAGCCCTATGCTGTGCTGCTATAGGTTTAGACTGCCAGGGGACGTCCTATGAGACACTGAGCTTCTCTCTCATGTCCCGGTAATGCATGCAACTAACTTTGCTTCTTCCCCCGAGTCCATGTGCTTTCTCGCCTTGCACATTTCTTGGATTTATGGCTGCAGCTCTTGCCGTGTTGATTGGTTTTTGTAAAAAAACAGCATAACCATAACGTGTTTGATGTGGTTGGATCACTGTAAGAAATCATACGGTATGACATTCACTAAGCAGTCATACAGAGACAGTACAGTCAACAAGCGCCCCTGATTAGCCCCTTATTGATGTCCCATGGCCCTAGGTGCAACTTCCTTAATAATCTGTCTACATAGGGTTATTTCCTGTTAATGACACTCCCAGCATGGCATCCATTAGTCGCTGGGACCAAATTTAAGAGCCATCGCTCACACAGCCAAATCAGAGATGCATGTCTCCGCTGCCAGCACTTTGCCTTCTTGCCGAACATGTCGGCACATGATTTCAATTTCAATTTTATTTATAGTCTCAATTCATAACAAGAGTTATTTCGAGACACTTTACAGATAGAGTAGGTCTAGACCACACTCCAGAATTTACAAGGACCCAACAGTTCTAGTAGTTTCCTCCAGAGCAAGCAACAGTGCGACAGTGGCGAGGAAAAACTTCCTTTTAGGCAGAAACCTCGGACAGACCCAGATTCTTGGTAGGCGGTGTCTGACGGGCCGGTTGGGGTTAGAGTGAAGAGTGGAAATAACAAAAATAGGAAAAATAGTAGTTTGTAGCAGTTCTTTGTAATAGTTCATGGCATAGCAGGGCACTGTGCGGCATTACAAGGCACAGCAGGACGTAGCAGGGCACCGCAAAGCGTAGCAGGACGTAGCAGGGCACCGCAGAGCGTAGCAGGATGTAGCAGGGCAACGCAAAGCGTAGCAGGACGTAGCAGGGAACCGCAAAGCGTAGCAGGACGTAGCAGGGCACCGCAGAGCGTAGCAGGATGTAGCAGGGCACCGCAGAGCGTAGCAGGATGTAGCAGGGCACCGCAGAGCGTAGCAGGACGTAGCAGGGCACCGCAGAGCGTAGCAGGATGTAGCAAGGCACCGCAAAGCGTACCCGGATGTAGCAGGGCACCGCAGAGCGTAGCAGGACGTAGCAGGGCACCGCAGAGCGTAGCCGGACGTAGCAGGGCACCGCAGAGCGTAGCAGGGCAGCAGAGCGTAGCAGGGCACCACAGAGCGTAGCGGACGTAGCAGGGCACGCAGAGCGTAGCAGACGTAGCAGGGCACTGCAAAGCGTAGCAGGATGTAGCAGGATGTAGCAGGGCAACGCAGAGCGTACAGGAGTAGCAGGGCACGCGAGCGTAGCAGGATGTAGCAGGGCCCGCAGAGCGTAGCAGGAGTAGCGCAGGCCCGCGAGCGTAGCAGGATGTAGAAGGCACCGCAGAGCGTAGCAGGATGTAGCAGGGCCCGCAGAGCGTAAAAGGATGTAGCAGGGCAACCAGAGGTAGCAGGATGTAGCAGGGCACCGCAGAGCGTAGCAGGACGTAGCAGGGCACCGCGAGCGTAGCAGGACGTAGCAGGGACGCAGAGCGTAGCAGGACGTAGCAGGACAAAGCAGGGGAATCAATAGAAATAGAATAGAAACACTAGAATCAATGATCGGACTGCGGAGAACGACATGCTTTGGTCATGCTTTTGGTGTGAGGTGGGTAATTGGGCGAGAAGGAGGTCTTAGTACATCTGTCCAATCAAAGTTTTCTGTTGACGACTAAAACTACTTCTGAACGTACACGTGTTCCACCAAAACAAGTTCCTTCCTGAGGCTATGTAGCAGAGAGACATATTGAGAAATACACTGCATTTGATTCCCATGCATGCCGCTCTATCTCACTCTCCAGTCACGTGCAGCAGACAGTCAGCTGACACAACCACAAAGCTCGATGCAAATGATGTGTGATGGTGACCTCACAAATATGCAAATGACCGTATGACATCATCTAGCAACTTTTTGCGACTTTTGGAGCTAGCTGAGAACTGGCCGCTCCAAGCCGAGATTTTGATGACGGGCGGGTATATTTGGTGGATTGGTAAAATAGATGTAAAATAATGTTGATTTTGCAACCACGTTCAGTAGAGATTTTTTATCCCAATCCTTTTGAGATATTGATTAAGGTGGAAAAAGGACCAATCCCTCAAAATGTCATGCAATACAAGTCAATTCAAGACAAGTTCATTTATACAGCCCAAGGGTTTTTTCAAACAACTGTAGAAAAATAAAGTGCAATACACTTACAATAGACTAGACAAAAAGAAAACCTTGCAGTTTTCAGATAATAGGAAACAGAATAGAAATAAAGTGCCACGCACGATGTGTTTCCCACAGCAACAAGTGCTCTACAATATATTTCTACTTCTACACTGGCCTCAAAACATTTCCCAGCTGCCATACAATGTGTGTTCTAAATCCATTTCCCAAAGACAGGGATTGGCAGAATGCTCAGCCAAGTGACAAGAATCTGATCCAATAGAAATGAAATGTGTCAGATTGACAGCGCTCCAGCCCAGTGGATTGGGGCTTGTTTATGATATTTCATGTGTTCTTTGTCGTTCTCGTTTGAGTGTAACGTCGTTTTGTTTTCTAACTGTGAAGTAGAAACTTACTGGTGTAGACTTTGCATCCTGGTCTTTCCAGTTTTTTCGTGCACACAATCCTGGAATCTTGCACTGTCGTGTAAAGTAGTGGAAAAATATGCACATATCTTGTTAAAATGTGCATGTATGAATACTTTTACAAAGTTATCTGTCAAGATTTCAACTGGAAGGGTTAGAGGCTTCTGGAGTAAAAGTAATGTTAATATACATGAAGCCTAGACCAAACATCAGTAATGCATAATTCCTAAAATAATTATACAATAGATAGATAGATAGATAGATAGATAGATAGATAGATAGATAGATAGATAGACATTGATCCCACAAAATGGGAAATTACAGTGTAACAGCAGCAAAATCAGTCACACAGTACAGAATATAAATATGATGAAATACTAGGATACGACATATATACATACAATATACATGAAATAATAATAGGATAAGATACAAGGACAAATGGCTTTATGTATGTTAATATGTATTTATTTTATTTTATCTGGTGTTTTAGTCAGTCAACTGCCATATTTTGTTTTCTTTTAAATCATGTTTTGCATGGTGTGTGTGTGTGTGTGTGTGTGTGTGTGTCTGACACTCCATCCTGCTCTTCCTCAATGAACACACGCAGTCACTTACAGACGCACATGTAATTACAACAAGGAGAATCAACAACAGCAAGACTTGAAGAAATTTTGCCCCCCCCCCCCCCCCCACTCACACACACACACACACACGCACACACATACACCCCAAGTTCCCAATTCTCTGCTGCCCTGCAAAAAAAGAAAGAGAAGAAAACATGAAATTAAATGTGTGTGTACATTTTATCATGTCTGCTATCGCCTTTTGAAAATTGCAGGTAGCGGAGTGTTTAACATTCTCTTGTCAAGCGTCCTCCTGCTGGGACAATAAATGCCTGTCCAGTTTTGCTCACAGCGGCGGCTGCAGATTACAAACAGCAGGAGCACGCCGGAGTCTGAACACAATACCGATAAGGACGCCTGTCTTAGTGCCGCCGCTTTGGCTGGCTTCTCCTCACGCCAGGTACCTGCTGCTTTCTAATATTTACACACAACTACAGTGGCAAATGTACCGTAACTTCACCCACACACTCCCCCCCAACACCTGGAATCAGTGTGCATATTGTTTTGTTTTTGTCTTTTGGGAGACAGGGTCTCTTTTACTTTTTTTTTTTTTTTCCAAAAAGTGGAGAGGGGTGGGCTAAATTACAGCACCGAGTGAAATTTCCATTGCATCTTTTCACCCGGGAGTTTCAGGAGAAATAGGTGTGGAGGATTGCAACTGCGTTCTTATGCTCCTTTTTTTTCAGGTGGAAGTCTAGGGGAACGATTTTTTTTTTTTAGGTGACGGTGGAGGGTGAAATGCAGATTTACTGTCTAAGCTGTGACAATTGAAGAGCCGGGGAATGTGGAGGGAAGACACAGGAGGCAACTGACACAGCATATTATTCACAACGGAAAGACAAAGAAGTCCATCTGATTTAGATTAAAACTCAGTGAAAAGAAAAATGACATATTTCTTACCAATTCTCTGTCATAAATAAAGTACACGTATTCTTTTTTTACTTTAACTTTAACTCACTTTAACTTCCTAGAAAAGGAAAATATAACGGTACTAATGATACTATATCTTTCCCGATGCAAAAAAAAACTAAGAAAAGTTCTCATTTAAAACAAAAGAATTCCTATCAAATAATAAATCATGCTTTTCTTACTCTGTTGTATCTACAAATACGATACCCGATACCAACAAAGTCAGAGGAACACTACATGTCAAAGACCTGCACACCGGGCTAGTACACAGATGGCCAAAGGGTACGAGTTTACGGGGTGCACCTGAATGCACCGTGAAGTCCCGTATGTTTCCATAACTCACTCACGGGGGAAGACTTCAGGTAAGCAGGAGGATTTAACCAAGGGGACGAGGGGGGGGGGGGGGGCTCTCCTCTCTAAGCCCAGCTCCCATGGCGCCATTTTAATGCTACAAAGCCATCACCCGCCGTTAGCATCCCATTGACTCCCATTCATTTTGGCGCCACTTTGACAGTGAATAACTTTACATCTGACGCATTTAAAGACTCTATTTGTCCGTTGTTTATTTCTAAAGAAACACAACAATGTATAATTGTACCTTGTATCTCACGTTATGGCTCCGTAGCAGACGTTTTTATAAAAATAGGCCGGAACGGGGCAGCTGCAGGATACTGGTAAGCTGTTAACATGAGCCTGTGTCTTTAGCTGCATGCTACCAGCCAGTTAGCTACGCTGTGTCATCCATGTGTGTCGTTGTTTTTCCATAGCTCAAATGTAGGCTATAATTAACAGAAATCCAGGAGAATGGAAATGGAGAGATATTTCCTTCTTGATAGAGGTGTGTACTTTGAATTATTACTTTATGTTATCACTGTTACTCTTACTACTTCTACTTCTTGATGCAAAGATTTGTTCAGCCAAACTCTTGATTTTGAAAAAGTATAGAAGTACTTTAGACAACTTTAGTCTCCACAAGCCACATTACACATCGACCCCTTATTAATATATAAAAAACTACTAGTGCAGGTCTAAAAATCTGAGTAGGGCTATGAAACAGGGGTGAAATTTGCTTTTCGTAGTGGCTGGAAGTTAACATTTTGAAGAATAGCAAATGTTCTAAAGTTCAGCGTAATAACCAAAGCAGGTCCCCAACATGTGGCTGCACCCAGAAATGCACGGAGTTATGGAGGCAGTGGAAATGTGCATGCATTTCAGTGCAGGTGACATTCTCTCTCTCGTGTTTTTTGGTATTGTGACCTCAACAGAAACTTCCGTAGGAACACGGATTGCATCTTGCGGAGACATGATTATCTGTACACCCACATATCCCGTGCACACGCAAACACAAAAACAAAAGGAAAAGGGAATAACAGTTTGACGGCTGCGGAGTTGCGAGGCAGAACACACCCCAGCAGCTGTTCAGGCTACATCACAACCTCCGCACACTGCAGCATTGTGAAAGTTTTCGCAGAGCCACATCTCCTTCAAAACGCCTCCGCTGTCTTTAAAACGATAGTTTGGATGTTTAGAAGTGTGACTGTATGAGCTCCTTCTCCATAGTCAGTGTGTTAGCTCCAGTAGACGGCCCCCCCAGTTTGGAGAAAACAGGCAGGAGAACCGACGAAGCTAAGCAGTGTCCTTCCAGAATAGTATGTATAATAAAAACTTTAAATTGGAAATGGACAGTAGCCTACATTGCTGTTTTATTAACGCATTAAACCTAAATAAATCAATTTGACTGATACCTGGTGATAACGTGAAACAATGTTCAATTATTGTGTATATTTACGAGAATATTATGTTTAAATCGAAATATAGATTACATGATTTTTTGCTTGAATTACATGCAGGAAGGTATAGTTGCGTGTTACCCTGAGCAGTGTCTGCAGGGCGTCCCCGAACAAGCTCCCACAATCAGAGCTAAATCCCAGGGAAGTCCACAAAGCACTGGCCTCTGCTCCTTTAACAATTAAGTATTGAAGGCATTTTAGATGAGCGTCCTTCCCTCATCTATTTTGGCAGAGGGACAGTCACAGGACATAGTTTAAAGTAGATCTATAACTGGTTTTAAAGGGTAAAGGGTTCAAGGGTTAAGTCAGAGTTACAGTGGATTTTCGGTTCTTTTCAACCCTGTGTTCCTATGTTTTTATGTCTAAGTGACTAAGCGAAATTGCGCTCCTTGCGTATGAAAAGCCGTGTTGGGTCATCTTTCCACTTTTCCAACCATCACAACTCTAATTTGGGTTGAAATAAAGACATAGTTTATTGATTTCCATGTGAAAATATGTTAGCTCTAAACACGCTAAAAGTATTGCTTTTTTAAATGGAGTCTGGTGGTGGTGGGTTTAGGGTTAGTGACCTCAGATCTGTTTCTGGTTGAACAGAATGGTCTTGAAGGTCTATCTCTGACGGAATCCTTTCCGTAATGTTATCAGACGCTTAGAACACTAGTCTGAGTCTGTCAGGGACAAAATAAAGCACTAGTGGACTGACGTTGATGATGCATATTTTCCCCATAGGGTAACACCGAAGCCTGGTCTCTGGCTGCTGTTTGCAGCGTTCACGTTTGGACCGATGTCAAAGATTGTCCCATCAGACTCTTACACACAAAAACAGGGAATAAAGAGCTAAAACATGCATGTGAAAAGTCTCGTAAGTCTAGCCCACACCTCTGCACTGTACATCTCCAGTCTTGTCTGGGCTGTCATGTTTTTTAATATACGACATGTGTTGGTTGGGAGACTGGAAAACGCACCGCAACATTTTTGCCTCAGCTGTACCTTACATTTGAGTTTCAACACTTTGGATCCCCTCCCGGCCAACCCTACCAAAATACTGCCAATTGTCACAAACACAGGAAACCCAGCCGCCAGGGAAACTGTAATCGAGTTATTGGCGCTTGGGCCCGGGGGGGGGGGGGGGGGGGGGGGGGGATGACCTCCATATTAGAAAGGTGGTGGTTAGGCCACTGCTGCGAGGCTTTCACGCAGCAAACACACGGGCCGCACGCCGGAGAACACATCCCTGCTACACATCCTCACCCTGCAAGCAGAAAACATGCTAGTGTTGGGTTTAAGTGCTGTCCCTTCTCACCCCCCCACCCCCCCACACCCACCCATATCTCCAACCTTCCCGCCAACTACATCCATTTGCTATCATTACGTAATACTGCCACCTACTGTGGGACCGGGGCTGTGGCGCCCCAGAGGTCAGTGTCTGTGAGGGGGGGGGGAGACAAAAACCAGGCGCTTTACTCCTGGAGAGGCTGAAACAATCGATGGGGAGCCACCAGTCGCCACAGGGACCCCCCAAGGCCCTCACAACACTGACATTAGTGGAGATGTCTTCCTCCATGGGGATGGGGAGGGGGAGGTGGGGGGGGCTCCCAGCGGGAACGGCAAGAAGCTCGAGGACAGGAGTGGATGGAGGGGAAATGGACAGCTTGGCAGCAGCTTCTCATGTGTGAAATGTTCTCCTGCACACTCATTTTGAGGGAAATGTAACGTTGACGATTTGACACGGGTTTTATGACAAGTTGAAAAATGTCTGTCACAGCCGGATGCTCAAAATGGGACATTTCAGAGACGGAAAGGAGGACAAAGACGGGATCTTTGTTAATGCAGGCCGATGATTCAGATTTGACCGTGTGTGATCAGGAAATGAGCTGAGCATCCTGAAACACATGCTCTAGCATTAGCCCCTCTGAGATCCGCAGTGGCGCAGCTGTGCTCTCCAAGGTTTGACATTCACATGCTTGACTGTTACAAGTTGTTGCATCTTCAAAACCCATTCCCTTTTCCAAAGACTCCCAACTCAAGTAGCTGTACTACAACTAAGATTGGTCCTGATGGGCTTTTCACTTCAGAACACCACTAAAGTCCTTGTTTTCAGCTTCATTTGCTCCAGTTGATTCTTCATTTAAAATGAGGAGCTGCCATTCTTGGACACTCAGGACAACATTTTCTGCTATTAAATAACTTAACGTGCTTATTAGAAAGATTCTTCCCACCCCCGCAAGCTCAGAGTAGTTTTTAATCTATAAGTGATTAGTACATGATTAACTATCTCTGAAGCTTTTTATAGAGGATGACCTGTCAGAAAGGGCTGAAGTAAGCTAAAATGAAGTCAGAACAGATTTGAAAAACTAAATCATAAAACACAGAACCGGGCATAACCAGATGGACAGGTGACACCTCATGGAGAGTTCAAAGACATGGCTATACCTAGAATTAAACTACTACTCTAAATTTCTCTCACTCCCCCCCCCGCATTAAGTTCAGAATGTACCAGCCATCTATCATAACTGAATTTACCCTCAAATACCTGTGGAATGGTATTATATATTATAATTATTTCTATTGACCCTGAAACCTGTCGTTAAAACCAAAAGGTGGACAATTTAATTTCCTCTTTATTACAACGGACCTGGTTTCAACCACACCAAAAACAATCAAACATCGTACGTAACAGACAGAAATCATATAAAACTTGAAAGTTTTGAAGTAAACTAAAATAAAGCAAAAAACATATTTGAAAAAAAAAAACCAAATCATAAAAACGGAATCATGCTGGAATCAACACTCAGATGTCAGTGTATTATACAGGTCTGGTGACATTACGGTGGACAGGGGACAGCTCCACACTGGAGCATCCAAAGACATGGCTACACCCACCCACCCACCCACCCAACCACAGACAGCCAGAAACACACCCCCAATCACACCCACACAGAGAGAGACACAGACAGACATCTCATATAGTGACTATAATAACTGACTTTTCCTCAAATACCTGTGTAATGGGAACGCTAAATAAAAAGTAAAAACTATTTCCATTGACCCTGAAACCTTTAATTAAAACCAAAAGATGGACAATTTAATTTCTCTTTATTACAATGGACCTGGTTTCAACCACACCAAATACAATCAAACATCGTAGGTAACAGATGGAAATCATATAAAACTTGAAAAAAGGGACTCTTCCAAGAGGATGGGGGGGGAGGATAGAGGGAGGAGTGTTGACAGAGGCGGGTGTTTAGGCGCTGGCTTTCTTGGGTCTGCCTCTGGGTTTCTGGGCGAGCCCGGGTGAAGTCTGGGTGCCCATCTCCACCAGTCTGGATTTGGGGTCAACCGCTTTTCCAGTGCTGGGTACCTTCTTTGGTCTGGGAGTTTTTTGGGGACTTTTCTTCACTCCATTCACTTCTGCAGGGGGAAATTCATCATGTGTAAGCACAAGGATGACCTCAACCTCAGCGATCTCAGACCTCAAGACAAAAAAAAAGACCTACCTCTTTTCTTTGTGACTCTCTTTTTCTTGATGGGTCCTCCATCAGTCTCACTGTCTTCTGCTGCATTTGAAGCTTTCTTTCTCTTGATGGTCCTCTGGAAGGAGAAGAGGACAAAATGAAGAGAGGGGACATCGACTTGTTGGTGACAACAGGAAGGTGGGTGAACATGTGTACCTATGTAGAAGTTACATTTGATGTCAGACTATGTGCGCCACTGTTCTGACCACAGAGCACCAAACTGAAACACTTCCTCTCTTGTGCTTGTATGGCCAAAAACACACCGGCTGCGGGGCTATTTTCACTTTGGCACCCATCTTATGCAATCTTTTTGGTCACCCCAGCTGGGATCAGGAGCGGAGCGGCCACACGAGTCAGGTAGGGAAATACAGAGAGAGGGAGACCGACAGAGAGAGAGAGAGGTGCACACTCTCACAGGGAGGGGGAGAGAGACAGAGAGAGAGACGTTCTGTGGAGTTGAGAAGAGCAGGATGGCTTTGTGACCGGCGTGGAGAAATGCGAGTT
The DNA here is from genome assembly GCF_008692095.1 of Etheostoma spectabile. Taxonomy (NCBI): domain Eukaryota; kingdom Metazoa; phylum Chordata; class Actinopteri; order Perciformes; family Percidae; genus Etheostoma; species Etheostoma spectabile. Next base: position 25,917,341 of record NC_045752.1, read on the forward strand.
CAGTATGAAGAGCCGGGTGCGTGGTGGGCTGTGTTCATGGCGTAAAGCGTGTTTAAACAGTGGGGTCAACAAAGACCCAGATTACTCCGAATCACTGCTAATGCAGGACACTTTCTCAAAAAACGGACTCCAGTGCCTCTGTCCTCTCTACAGAAACCAAGGCGACTGCTGAGATAAGAGAGAGAGAAGAAGTGGCCTCCGAGAGAGTCGTGCACTTAATGAAGGCAATCAACTCCTCCGTCCGTCCCCCTCCTCCCTGGGCCTCTATAATGAAGCTACACTCTCAGCCTGAACTATCACTCACACCCTGCCCCCCTTTTCATTTTTGCCTCCATTCTTACAATTGCTACCTCATGATCACCACACGGCGCCCGCTGAGGTGAACAGATTGGAGGGATAATTACATACAATAACCAGCACCGGGGCCCAGTAACCTTTCGGCTGGCAACTCCGTGTCCCCGGTGGCATCTTCCATATGCACAGAGACGGAGAGAGCGAGAATGGAGATGAAGAACAAATAGGAAGGAATCACTTCCCACTCCCAGGTGCAGTTAAGAACTTGGTAAAGCACTGGCAGATACCGGCCCCTACATGTAGGCCGGGAACAATTATTACATAATTGACTAATTTTTTTTGTTTTTTTTACATAATCGCCGTTTCCTTGTTAAACCACAATTACTTGCTAACATTAGCTAAGGTTCAAAGGGGTATGACTGGTGATGTAAGTGTTGATTTTGTTTAACTATGCCAAATTGTAATTACAAAGCGATTATTGGCCGGTCTGTTGAGGGGAAGCTGTCATTGCTGCCGTAGCAACTAGGTGAAACGTCATTATCTGGTTCCCTTAACAGTGAGGTAACCAAAAGATGCACCCTGGGATTCATTCAAAACTGTAAGTTTTTTGAAAAAGTGACACATAAATGAACAAATATTCTTTAAATGTGACTGAAAGAGACAGTCATATAGTAAATCACAATATTTTCAAAGACATCTAATTGTACAGCAGCATTGGAATTGTTACAGCTCTATCTATCTATCTATCTATCTATCTATCTATCTATCTATCTATCTATCTATACGCAGCAGTGAGTAATACAGCCAACACCTTTTCAGTAGACTAATTAGCCATCCATCCATCCATCCATCCATCTATCCATCCATATCCTCTTATCCGGTATCGGGTCGCGGGGGCAGCAGCTCCAGCAGGGGACCCCAAACTTCCCTTTCCCGAGCCACATCAACCAGCTCCGACTGGGGGATCCCGAGGCGTTCCCAGGCCAGGTTGGAGATATAATCTCTCCACCTAGTCCTGGGTCTTCCCCGAGGCCTCCTCCCAGCTGGACGTGCCTGGAACACCTCCCTAGGGAGGCGCCCAGGAGGCATCCTTACCAGATGCCCGAACCACCTCAACTGGCTCCTCCTAGTTAGCCAGCCATAGCTTAATACTAGCCTTCAGGGCTACATGTGGGCGGTACTGCCTATATCGTAGACATCACTGTATAAACTGAAGCACGGTCGCTTTATTTATCACAGCATGGCTCTTTTCCAATATAATATATAAATTCTTCTAAAGGGGTAAAACAATGGTATGGAAACTGCATGGTGGCTAGGGTTGGATATCGTTTTGGTTTTTCCCCGATACCGGTGCTAAATCGATATTTCTTTTTAAAAACTGTTCTTAATTGGTCTCATTACTACCGTCTACGTTGGAACTGGCACCGTGTGCTCATTATGCTGTTATTTACTGGTGCATTACTCGTTACCCCCCCCCCCCCCCCCCCCCCCCCCCCCATATTATAATAATATAATAAAACAAAGGACTATTATTTCTACTTGTATTACTAAAGCTTGTTTCAGTGTGTGTGTGTGTGTGTGTGCTGACCTGGGCAGGGGGTGATACGGGCGTGGCGGGAGTGAAATTCAGCTTGCCGTCATCTTTAGCCTGAATGGCCTTCAGTCCGCCCTTCAGGATGGATCGGAACTTCTCGTATGGTGGTTTGTCTTGGTATCCCAGAGATCGGACCTCCTCCATGAACTTCTGGATCTCATCTGCAACACAACAGGGGACAACAGGACACAGCAGCTCATCATAAACTCAAACTACAGTGTCAGTGGTCCCAGAGAAGGTACGCAGATGAGCTATGTCCGTTAAGTCCGTTTTGTGATGTGGGACTACATAAATAACACTGACTGGACTTCACTCTCTTCAACACACTGTCGTCACCATAAGGTCATGCTCTGGTCGAGGTCGCCAGTCTAATTCTGGTTGCTGTGACTTTCCTCAGACTTGACTCACAGATGGAGTTGGAAACAGCTGAGCAGAAGGAAGGAGGTGTGACGCTTCACGTTTGTCAAACACACTGCCTGTCTGCAGGTCAAAGTCACAACACTAAAAAGGCAACTCTTACCACAGTGAGACAACAAATGTCGCCATTAACTAACACGGTTTACTGCAGCGTGCGTCATTGGACTCCCATCCTAATGAGAAGCAAATAGGTCTCCGTTTACAAGGCAACATAAGTCGCATCAGTCAAAAAATGGGTCATGAAGAGGGAAAAAAAAAAAAAAAAAAAAATCACACGTTGCATTTATTTAAAAATGTATTAAACAAAATTCAAGACCAAGAACAGACATTCGGCAGACAGAACAGGCTGAATACAGTAGGTGTCTGCTATAATGTACGCTACGTAAACAGTTATTCAACTATACAATATAGGGCTGCACGATTATAGCCAAAATGATATGATTATTTTGGTCAATATTGTGATCACGATTATTCTCACAATTATTTGTTGATTTTAACTAAAACAAATGTTATTGTTTTCACATCTATATTATGTTACAATCTTCTTATGTTGAAGTTGTATGTTGTATAGACATACAGCTGCAACACATGTAAATTAAAATTAGCTATCTGAAATAAATAGCGTAGGATATATATATATATTTATTTTTTATTTTTTTAAATGTATCTCTGAGAAAGCTTCACTTTCAACAATAACTGATTAAAAGAGCTAGGGAGAGAGGGGGTGCTGCTCACAGAGAGACGGCTGATCATTATGAACGGGTCCAGCACGGGTCGATTGGCGGATACACACGTCGTGTGTATGAAATGTCTATATTGTCACTGCGCTGCATTTTTATGAACTATGACATT
>NC_045752.1:25920507-25921042 GCF_008692095.1 Etheostoma spectabile
GTCACATCTCTGGCCCAGGTCCAGGTCCAGCAGCTCTGTCTCACATGCTGTTACTCTGCCAACTGAAGTTAGTTGCATTCAATAACCTGTTCTGTGTTCTTCGCCGTGGCAGCCGCGATAGCAGAGTTACCATGGAAACACTGGTACAAATACAGGTTTACCCCTCATATTTAACTAAATACAGCTGTGTTAATAACAATTAAAAATGTAGACAAATGTCAGAAGTTTGGACCGGCGCTGTTTGGCAGGGCTGCGCGGAGAGTAAGAGGAGAGAGAGTAGAGAGATCCAACACAGGCACGGCTTTACAGAAGAAATGGGTCATGTAACGCAAAATTAAACCATATCCATATAAACAGCATTGCAGCGGATGCGAGGACATTAGCACCGGTGCGTCCTAGAAGAAAAATGTTACTCGCACCCTAAAACCTGTGAGCTAACTAGCAGACTAGCACTGGTCTCTGCTGTTGTCAGAAAAACAACACAGATGGGACAAAATGTTGCGTTTACTGGTAAACTGGTAAACCTTGAGACCGA
>NC_045752.1:25921059-25921182 GCF_008692095.1 Etheostoma spectabile
CTGCTATCTGTTGAGTTTTCCTCCCGTTACTCTGTCCTCTGTGACTGTCTACATCTGGGAACTAAGCTGCGCGATGCAGGGAACAACTCTGACTGGATCATGAGCAGACAGGCGTTTACGGAG
>NC_045752.1:25921192-25927987 GCF_008692095.1 Etheostoma spectabile
GCTATGCAAAAAAAAAAAAAAAAACAGAGCGTTCTATGAAATGACGCAATTTTTAAAAAAGAAAAACGATCGATCAAGCAAATTTGATCGCGGGAAGTCAAAAACGTGATCAAATTTGATTAATTGTGCAGCCCTAATACGATAGCCCACAGAACAACTACCAGGGCGTGGAGACGTAACTGCACCATTGACAAGCCTCTCCCGGCAGCACGGTGTTCAAGCACCCATCTGTGGACGTGTTCCTCTAGCTCTGGTCATCTGTGGACTCGTTCACATCCCTTCCCCACACCAACTCACACTTCAGTCAGTCACCTTCCCCCACCCGTACGCTGTCACCGGCTGCAGTTTGCCTACAGGGCTAACAGGTCTGTGGATGATGCAGTCAAATTGGGACTGCATTACATCCTGCAACACCTTGACTCTCCAGGGGCATATGCAAGGATCCTGATCATGGACTTCAGCACCATCACCCCGGACATCCTCAGCACCAAACTCTCCCAGCTCACCGTGCTAGCCTCCACCTGTCAGTGGACCACAAACTTCCTGAATGACAGGAGTCAGATGGTGATGCTGAGGAAGATCACATCCAGCACACAAACTATTAACACTGGCGCCCCACAGGGGTGTGTGCTCTCCCCACTGCTTTTCTCCCTCTACACCTATGACTGCACCTCAGGAGACCCCTCTGTTAAACTCCTGAAGTTTGCTGACGACACAACGGTCATCGGCCTCATCCGGGACGGTGATGAGTCGGCCTACAGATGGGGGGGTTGATTAGATTTCTGGGATCCACTATATCCCAGAACCTAAAGTGGGAGCCCAACACTGACACCATCATCAAAAAAGGCCCAGCTGAGGATGTACTTCCTGCGCCAGCTCAGGAAGCTCAACCTGCCTAAGGAGCTGCTGATCCACTTCTACAGTCTGTCCTCTGCACGTCCATCCCTGTCTGGTTTGGATCTGCCACCAAAAAGGACAGTTAGGAGTGCAGAAAATATCATCGGTGCCAACCTGCCCTCCATTCATGACTTCTACACTTCCAGAGTCAGGAACCATCACTGCAGACCCATCTCACCCCGGACACAACCCGCTCCAGCTTCTCCCCTCTGGTAGGCGCTACAGAGCACTGTACGCCAAAACCAAACCAACACTCAGGAACAGTTTCTTTCCACAAGCCATCACTATGATGTGTCCTTATACCTAGCAAATAAAGCTGATTCTGATTCCTCCAACTCTGGCCATCTTGTTTTCAGTCCGCGATGAGCTTCCTTTGTTTTCTTCATTGCACTAAGAGGAACCTTTTCGCCAGTCCGTCACAAGTTTCTTTCTGCTGCTCCATTACCGTTTTTGGCTGCATATTTGACTACCTGCAGTTTGTGATAGCCTAGAGCGCCCTCTCGTGACTGTAGACGGTCTGTTTTCAGTATGAATTAACATTTAAAAACATGTTAAATTATATATATTTTCATATACAAGTCGCAGGACCAGCCAAACTATGAAAAAAAAGTGAGATTTATAATCCGGAATATATGGTATGTCTGTGCGCGTGTTGATTGAGTAAGGTGTGTGTTGGTATGTGTGTGTCTTTCTTACCTGGCTTTTCTCCTGAGGAGAAACACTTGGTCATAAATTCAGAGATGTTTTCTTGGCTCCTGTAAGAGGGAAACAAAACAAGCAGCATGATTTCCCCCCCAAAAGTTTTTAAATTCTCAGTTTAAAACACTTAACTGCTGTACTTGAGTCAGGACTCTGCTCTAATAATGCTTCCTGGATCAGCCAAGCAGCATGCTAAGCTGAAACAGGGAGCGCCGGGCTAAAACCCACCTGTATACAAGAGTGGGCCATAATCTCTAAATCTAGACTCTAAACTTGGAAGGTGGGGGCTGGGGTGGTGGAGTCAAGTGCTACCAGCAGCAGTGTGGGGCAGCATTGGTGTAGCCATGATCAGTGAGGAGTAGGAAAACATGTAAATGGCCCACTTTGATGTGAGAGTGGCTGTGATTGGTTTGTGACTGGTAGAAATGGTAATTCTATTTGTGGGCGTATGACTCCTGGTCTTGCATGAACACAATGCGTAATTTAAGCTTTGTATAATTAAACATTTTCCAAATGTACACACCCTTTGCCTGCCTAGATAAAGCAGACAACCTCATGAATTCACTAAAAGACCTCTGTCAGGGATGATGTGTGCCTCTCCCACCTGATTTTCGAGTCTCGGACGTAGAGGGGGTCCTGCAGCTTGTCCTCCCAGGGCAGGCGTCCACACAGCCACTGTACCATGCAGTAGCACAGGATCTCCAGGTCGCTCCGCCTACAAGCAGCTGGAGCCAAACAACCACATCAGCGGAAGCAAACGCTGTCAGCAGCAACATTAAGCACTGCCATTAACAGCAGTACCAGCATTAAAAGAAATCCAGTTGGGAACACAACACCAAGTCCAAGTGTAACATGCTTCTGTCTTACAAGAAATCCAGTACAGGACTAGTTCATAGTACATTTTAGGATATGCATTTCTTTTCTGTCTTTCTTTTGAGATGGAAAGAGGATTAGCAAGCTCAAGTTTGTGTGTTCTAAGCATGAAATGCAAACACTGTGCTGCAATACGGGTCTTTTGGTTTAATAAAAGGTGTTATTTTTAGAGGCAAGAGACTAACGGGCTGGCTACATCGCACGGGTAACATACGCTTCCACTATAATCAGTGGAACTGGCAACACCGGGCAGAGAGCGGCGTAGTGGTGCGTCTGCTCCGCGGAGATACACTGTATAAGCAGAAAAAGGGGACAGTCTTCTATTTATATATATATATATTTATATATATATATCTTTTAAATCAAACTATGATATACAGGAAAGGCCTTAATGACTGTTAATGAGCGTATTGGTCGCAGCGGTCTGCTCCAATAAACTGAAGAAACATCAATCCCAGAGCAAAAGGTCTTTGTCTCGCCTGTGACTCACACTCTTACACCATATGTGCGTAAGATTAAAATATACATGGGAATATTTATTTTATGTTAGGTATTGAATCAATATCAAATTGTATTGTATTGATATCAAATCAAAATGCGACCCAGAGTATCAAAATCAAATTGTCAGTTCCTTAACTATACCCAGCCTTCATTTTTTATCTTCCAGTTAAGTAGTTGGAAGCAAGTTCTAGAAGCGATTACCTGAATGTGAGCAGACACACCTGCTATGTGCTTCAGAAATCAGTTTCTATGTGGCAGCCAATACTGTCCATCCATCTTTTGGCCTCAATAACTAAACAAAGTTATAAAAGCCTGTCAACTGCAAAAGTATCCCACATGAATAACAGACGTATGCTTATGTCTCTAGGTTCAATATCACTTTTTCCTAGTTGTGTTGCTAGTGTGACCAGTGGTAAAACAATAAGAACATTGTTACATACATTTTTCCCCACATCACAGAATTAAAGCCATGGCAGTCGGGTTTTAAAAGCCACTTTTAGGGTTATAGAACTACCAGTAGTGTACTTCTACCTACTTGCTCCTTTGTGGGCGTCAATGCTTGTGAACTCAATGGTGCCGTCGTGACATCTCTTGGGGTCTTCCTTGTACTCCTTGAGCACACTGTCGGGTGCGTACCTATATGCCAGCCCATAATCCACTAAGTAAACCTACAGAAAGACACTGATTCAGACATGCAAACAGACCATGTTCATTCAAATTTAACAAGTTATGCATTTATACAAAAGCAAGTCTAATGTTCCCAGAAACTGAACTGAAAGCATGGACAGCAGATGAATCTTCCTTTTGGAATTCAAATTGTAATTCCACCAACATTAGCTTCATTATTATTACTTTGTTTGCATTGTGCTTAAATACTACAGTTGGGTATTGGCTTTAATAAAGAAAAATACAGCAATAAGAGCAAAGCTGTACCCCAGTAACTCCAGGGGAAAAAACAAACAGCACAGCTACAAATTAAAAAAACAACCTTACCTAATAAAATCCTGAGGGGCCGATTTTTAAATTGTCATTTATAAATAGCTCTCTGATAACACCACCAATGATACATTATTAATCTTCAAATTAAATATTTGCCCCTGCCTTGTTTGCTAGAAAAAGCTCTTCATCTAATCACACACTCACACACACACCCACCCACACCCACACACAGACGTTGTGTGATCAGAAAAAAAAAGGTGCTGGGGTCAGAGTAGCACCTTTTACGGTTGTGGAAACACATTTCCTTTTCATTTGCCCAAGACACAATGTGATGATTTTAGTCATGGGAAGCTTTAACCTCATGGGATGCTACTGACCTGGTTGGGATCACTGTGGCTCAACATGAGGTTGGATGCCTTAATGTCAGCATGCACATACTCGTGATCGTGGATGAACTCCAGAATATCCAGCTGTACAAGCAACGGAAAAGAAAAGAAAAAAAAAAAACAGTGAGAACTCTTAATAATAGTTTCAAAAAAGAGAAACAGCATTGTACTCAGAACGCAAATGCCAGACCATGTCTTGACGTGGTCACAGCCAAGTGTGAAGGATATAGGTGTTATGAAAAAATACCCCAGAGGTATTCTACATTGTAAAAATGAAAGTGTCCTAACGACCCAGTGGCCCAATTCTCATACATAGACTCAATCGAGCTTGGTTCATTTGGGGAAAGATTGTAAAGATTGACAAAGAATCTGGTTAGGGCATTCCTTCTCTAACTAGTGAAACTAAACCATTTGGTCATGAAAAAACCAACCAGTCGAAGGCCGAGCTGCAGGACCAGTTGTCTGGGGAACCTCCTTCCACATTCTTCAAACTTCTTCTGCAGGTCTGTGCCAAGCCTGTCAATGACCATGAACCTATACCTGGAACGCACAAAGAATATTATTTTTAGTACTTCTCAAATGTCACACAAGCCCGAAATGTAACCTTTAACTGACCCAGCGAGGCAACTAAAACACACCCCCCTCATCTGGTGTTTAACATGTGGGACGTACGCTAATGTTTCCGTCATGATTCTCTCTGGTACACGTAACAAGGGTTCGTAATCATTTGTTCCCTCTCTTATCCAAGTGCCTACTTCTTTAGGAAACATGTTTTTTCTGTATCGCCATTATAACAATCAACCAATACCTCTTTTATGCTCACATACCCATTTGTTGAGGATATGGTATTAAAAAAAAAAGGGATCTAAAACAGTATTTATCTCATTATTAATTATAATCTTTTAAACCCATTCAGTGGTTTAAACCAGCTGAGATCTGTTTTTTGTTTTGTTTTTTTAATCAAGAAAATACATTGTGGTATTTGTAGTTTCAGAGTGATCTTAGTGCCCATACCAGCAGTCATATTGACTTATTTTGCTAAATGTTTTGTATCCTTCAGATTTTTTAATTTTAAATGGCTAAATCCAATAATGCTAAGTGCAAATGAGTTAATTGCCTAACCCATTGCATTTAGCATTTTCTCTACACTTTAGAATATATCCTTTTTTATGTTGAAGGCATTTTGTACTAGTTTTGTTTTTTTAAAATAAAATGTGTAATTAAAACAGTGGCACAGTACACAGGGGAAAAGCCTTCATCAGGCGTTGGTTATGGAAGATTAAACTTCTCTCTCTGTGAGCAGTTCTGGCCAAAGACTTACCTTTTCCCATTTTTCTCGTGCAGGCCTGAGCCCCAATACCTGGGAACACCCAGACTTTTCACCTTGTTAGACTTCATCCAGCTCTCAACTGTGGGACAAGAGGCAATTCATCAGAAATGTTTCAACTTTTCAAAAGAACTTTTTCTGGCCAAAATGTCTCAAAAAGGTGGATACATCTCTGAAATGCACAGCATGTTAATCAAAGACAGTTTGGTTACTTGAGCTGGGGTAAGTAGGTGATGGCTGTGATGCTCAAAGTAATAAGAGTATTATTCCGTGGGGAGGGGAGGGGGGGGGGGCCGGGCAGCAAGGCCGCAAGCTAATCTGCCGCTGGGACAAATATTTACCAACAACGTGAGATTCCGGCATGAATAAAATATGAGCCTTTGGTTCCTTAGTAATATAACAGCTAATTGTCAGGGGAGATTGACATTTGGATTGTTATTATATAAAATGCAAAGCTGTGGCCTGGGGGCCAACGGCGCTGCCACCAAAAAGCCCCCCTCCCTCCATGCCTCAGCTACAAGATTGTCTTTTTAATTAAGAAAGTTGGCTCGCTTTTATTTGTTTGCCCTGGTGGTGAGGGAGTATGTTATGTTATGATCACAAGGCTAACTTTAGTTTGGCTTAGTGTCATATTCGAGCCGTGTGTGTGTGTGTGTGTGTGTGTGTTTTAGAAATGATAAGTTGGCTTACTCAGGTCAGGCTTAGCAGCTCTCATGTAAAACTTGAGCTCAGAGAACAGTGGTCCATTGTCACTGGGCTCCTGTGGACAAAACAACAAGCACATGTATGTCTAGACTCAATTTAACATCTGTTTTGAACCAAAAACAAGGGACTGTTGATACAGGAAAGAAAAAAAGTGAAATGTGTATGACTACTGATGTGTCCCTGATGAGTTTGAAGGTCTATCAGTAGTTTAATTAGGGGGTGGCGGTAGGGAGTTGGGTTAGGAAGTACGTGCAAGTAGATCAAACAATGTGAACAAAATGTATACAACTACAGGCAATAGCACACACAAGGCCCAGGGGCGGCCGACTGTTGGCTTGGTGGGTAGGGGTCCTGTCAGATGATTACATCAAGGAATATTTCTGTATAACATTTCTTTTACTTGATTTGGCCATTTGTCATTTTTGTAAAGTTAGGAATCTACAGATATTATAAATCCAATGCCTTAAA
>NC_045752.1:25927997-25938093 GCF_008692095.1 Etheostoma spectabile
GGAGATTGGCAGTTGTTATAAAAATGGGATTTCTCTTCCGACTCATAGACACCTTGTTGTATTCACTGTCAGATTTCCCTCTAATACGTTTTCATCCTTCCAAAGGATGAGCCATCCACGCTGGTTTAACTTGGTCAGAACGTCTGGAGAAGTCCATAGAATTCCATGGAAATGGTGAACTTGGTGTTGCCAGGTAGTACAAGAAAAACACAACAACATGTTGGGCCTTGTGCTAACCCCCTGTATCTATTCTCCACTCAATATGATTAGACATAGATTTATGCAAACTGGATAATTCTTGCTGTGTCATCTTACTGCAAAGAGCAGAACTGATTTGGCAACTGAGTTGCACTCCAAAAAGTCAGCTGTGATCATATCCAGGGGGTAGTATTCTGCTCTTGAGGGAAGTGCACATGTGATGCATATGGGGGAAAAAAAACATATACCCAAGTATATTTCAGTTCATTTTTTTTTAGATTGTGTAGTCTTACCACTTTGATGACATAATGAGCATCAGGACCCACAGACTTTGCAGAATTCACATCAGCTGGGAACAAGAAAATAAATAATTTCACTCAGTAGAATTTAAAATAAAGTTAAACACATGACATGACTGAAATGACTATTCTTACCCAAATATATGAGACCAAAGCCCCCTTGGCCGATTGGAGCCCCCAGCTTCCAGGCCTTCTTCCCGGTGTCTATTAGGACTTCACCGGGGGGGAACTCCTCTGCCAGCTTCCTCTTAGCTGGAGCTCTGCCTTTCCCTGCCGCCTTGGCTTTAGGAGGCATCTGAAACGCACGTCATTTACGTTAGCGTTACATGCTAAGGTTAACGTTACTCCATGCTTTCTTGCTTAATAATAATTGGGCGTAACGTTAACTCTAGCTACGTTTTCAGTGTAACGTTAGTTACATGCCGCTAACTTGACGGTGTGGGCGGACCAACGACTTCTCCTATGACGCATGTGACCCAATTCTAATTTATTATAAACGTGATAGAAAATAATAGGTTTCATCTTTAGTTTGACACGGATGTCAATTTCTTATTTTTCCTAACAAATTTACTAGCTAGCTAGCTAACTAACCACAGCACGACCTCTCCCCGGTTGTCTGCGGCTTTTACTTTCGTTAACAGGTAAGGTTAGCTAGTTAACGCTAGCAAGTTGTCACTTTGCAGTAACGGTATGTGTAAGGTAATGCAAAGATAACACCCTCCTGCTTAATGAATAAAAAATGTTACGGGCAGAGATGGTCAATAAACGAGTAACTTTAACGTGTAAATGTCGGTGGACGTTAGCTGTTATGCTAGCCGCGATGTTCGTTAGCGTCGATTTCTAACGTTAGCTGCTACACGGCGTTAAATAAGAGAATGATTCGGGATATCTGCGATGTTGTCAGTTAAGCAGACACTTGCACGTTGTATTAAATTGCATGATTAATACACACCTTTGCTGTTTATTGTATGTTAATCCGTATGAGCATGAGGACCAAACTTCCCGCAAAACCACCCGTCAGGAAGTGGCGTCACGACGTTTTGCTATTCTATTGGCCGGGTACGCCGGGTCTCTTACGACAGAAAGTCTGCGTAAAGCGACTGAGATTGGACACTTGGATATGGGTGCGTTTACTGAACAGGTAAGAAAGAAGTCTATGGTCTCTACTCTAATTTATAGTTAGATATTCGACTACAAATATAACGTTACGTCAAAGTCAGTCGTAGAGCAAGTACAAGATAACACCACAACATACATTATTTGACTACAGATACGTAAATTAGTATTGGGTGTGGGTGCAACATGCTCTTGAATTTAGGAGTCCACTTTGTGTAGATGTTGCTTTGCTCACTCTCTTGCTGTTGACTTGTCCTTCATGCTTGAAGAGTTTTTGACACATGTGAGTGTAGCCTCAGGTCCTTCTCTTTGCTGTGTCAACAGCTGATTGAAATCAAAAATATGGCGTTGGTGGAATTAATTAGGAAACACTCAGTGTGCAGCTATAGCTCCATCTGTGACCTCAGCACTCTGATTTTGACACATAGCATTCCCCATTTAAACCTTAGGGGAACAATCAACATCAATATTGTGCACCCGTAACTCTTTTATAGTCCCCCTCACAAACAATAGATAAAGTTTCAATAATCTGCACAATTGGGTTATAATTATCTCTTAGTTTGTCACCATGAGTGACCCATTTCGCATTACACATACTATAATGTTGATATAAAAATATTGATTGGTGCAGCTTTGCCGTATGAAAATAACCAAAAGTCAGGTTAATCATACAATGTGTAAACAAGATACTACACCTCAAAATTCAGTTTCTGCTCCATAGCACTTGTGCCACGTTGGGCCCTAGGCGTGCACAATGAATAGTTATAAAATCGCGATCTCGATTCACCCTGTTCACGATTTAATTTTTTTTTTTAATGACTTTGATTATCATTTAATTTTACGAGCCAACTGCATCACCAACACAACTACTTTCTTCTGTGAGTTTTAAACACAGATATATGTATAAAATCTCCCTTCTCTTCATGGAGGCCTATTGTTCCAGGCTAGTGGTGATGACCAATGTGCTATAGGTGCCAAAATAAATCTATATTTGGTACTGCCAATTAGTTTTGTTTTGCCACGGTTCATGTGTGCAATAAACATTACACTTTGGGAGGAAAACAATCGTGGCAGATGATATCAATTCTAAGCTCAAAAATGTGTTAAATGTTTAAAGGTACTTTCCGTTACCATACCTGGCCATCTCTTTGCATTTACTCTCTGGAGTGTTGTTGTAAAATTTAGATGGGTGTGTAATTGTGCAGAGCCTTACCTATTTTGAATTTGTGCCACTTGATACCAACATATTGGGTTTCACTTGCAACCCCATGCTCAACTCATGAATAAGAAATTGATTCTTTAGTGTCTTGTCTTTCCAAGTGATCACAGAGTGGAGAGAGCAGCACTTTACATACATAGAGGACAGTTGGTACAACTGTTTGCATATCAACTGTTGCACACATTTCTGCTGCCTCTTTATTTATTTTAGTGTCGGGGCTGCTGGAGGCGATACTGAATGGTGGTCGTTGACATTTTGAGTCTTTGCTGCTTGAAGTGAACTGACCCTTTTTTTTAAATTCCATTTTAAAAGCTCCAGGGTGGAGTCCTAACGCGAAGGGATGGCCCACTGTAGTGACAGTGATGAGCAGAGTGACGACGGAGCAGAAAAACCCAACAAAAACCAGAAGAAGAAAAGAGGAAAGCATGTGTCTTTCCCCCCCGATGAACAGATAGTATCGGGCTTTGCTGAGCACAGGGACGACGGCAGAAAGGGTAAGCTGCTCTGGAACTCTGTGCCAAGTAGGGCTGAACAATTTGGGAAACAAAGCTAATTGCGCTTTTTTTGCCAGATGTTGCATTTATGATGCAAATTTCTTTTTTAACTTGATAGTGCACCTTCTATCATCATGTTAAATGAAGTAATACAAAATAATTTAAAGATCCACTGAAAATAGGACATCCCATTAAACAATCTGTGATATGTAAAATTATTCCAGCATGTGTCTTATGAAAATACGGTAAAAATAATAATGAAAAGAGGAATAAAAAATGTAAAATTATATGTTACACCAAACATTCAACTAAATTATTCACCTTTGATTAATCATGGTCCTCACTATTATCCAATCGAATTCCTTTGAATCACGATTTTGATTTGAAAACGATGCATCGTTCAGCCCTAGTTCTGTGGATCAGACCATCTGGCTCTGGGTCATCCCTGCAACTAAACTATTATACAATGTTGAGTTGACACCTATCTCTTCATCTGAGTGGCTGAAATAACTAACGAGCACATTTCCTAAATACTGATGCTCTTTCTGAGGCATACGCTTAGTCAGGATGTGATGAGCTTGATTTAGCATACAGACTGGAAGCAAATGGCTCTCTGCCCTGCTATGCCCTGCTGCACCCGGCAGTGCCCTGCAATGCTTTTGCTGTGCCCTGCTACGCCCTGCTATGCTTTTGCTGTGCCCTGCAGTGCCCTGCAGTGCCCTGCTATGCCTTTGCAGTGCCCTGCTACACCCTGCTGTGCCCTGCTTTGCCTTTGCTATGCCCTGCTGTGCCCTGCTGTGCCTTGCTGTGCCCTGCTATGTCCTGCTGTGCCCTGCTAAGCCCTGCAGTGCCCGGCTATGCCCTAATGTGCCCTGCGGTGCCCTGCTATGCCTTTACTATGCCCTGCTTCGCCCTGCTGTGCCTTGCTTTGCCCTGCAGTGCCCTGCCATGCCTTTGCTGTGCCCTGCTGTGCCCTGCTACGCCCTGCGGTGCCCTGCTATGCCTTTACTATGCCCTGCTTCGCCCTGCTGTGCCTTGCTTTGCTCTGCAGTGCCCTGCCATGCCTTTGCTGTGCCCTGCTGTGCCCTGCTACGCCCTGCGGTGCCCTGCTATGCCTTTACTATGCCCTGCCATGCCCTGGTGTGCCTTGCTTTGCCCTGCAGTGCCCTGCCATGCCTTTGCTGTGCCCTGCTATGCCCTACTCTGCCCTTCTACATCCTGGTATGCCCTGCTGTGCCCTGCCATGACCTGTTATGCCCTGCAGTGCCCTGCTGTGCCCTGCTACATCCTGGTACGCCCTGCAGTGCCCTGCTACACTCTGCAGTGCCCTGCTGTGCCCTGCAATGCCCCTCTCCATCCTGCTACGCCCTGCAGTGCCCTGCTACACCGTAAACTACTACAACTACTATTTCAATAATGTCATCGTTCCATTATCTTTATTGTGACTATTATTGCCACTGTTCATCACACCCCCAACCGGCACCGTCAGACACCACCTACCCATGGCCGGGTTAGCCCAGTTGGTAGAGCAGGCGCACATATAGAGGAGTACTCCTCTGCAACCTGTGGCCCTTTGCTGCATGTCATTCCCACTCTCTCTCCCCTTTTGTCTTCATCTGTCCTGTGAAAATAAAAAAGCCTAATATGCCCAAAGAAATTTCATAATAATCTTTAAAAAAAAATTAAAATAAGTAAGACCCCACCTACCTAAAGCATGAGTTTTTCCCCAGTTTCTCCCTGAGAGGAGCTTTTCCTCACCATTGTCGCACTAAATACTTGCTCTTGGGGGAATTTCTGGAATTGTTGGGACTTTGTAAATTATAGAGTGTGGTCTAGACCTACTCTATCTGTAAAGTGTCTCAAGATAACTGTTGTTTAGACAGAGAATTTAGACCGTTAACCTGGCTCTTTCTAAAGCTAATAATGGCCATTATATATGATTTGTTAGTCATGTACACAAACAACATTAAGTACATAGTACAAGCATTTTGTGAGGGGGAAAAAAGAAAATCTGACAAAATACTCCTAAAAAGTCTCCTCTATAACATCAGTCCTAAGAGATCCGAGTGGTGGAAAGTATTGAAAAGTATTGAAATCTGTGATGCTACAATTTCCCACTGCAGCTCATGTTAACGTGAGACACTAAAGGTGAATTGATGAGCTTTCAATTTCGAGATTCCCCCCCCCCCCCCCCCCCCCCCCATCAAATCGGGGATTTGGAGAATTGTGGCACCCATAATATTAACTTGCATTAATAAATACAAAGTACTCTGATCTACTGTTCATTTAATCCTTTAATGTACTTTACCCTGTAATTTCAACAAGTTTTATTTCCTGTCAGTCACAAGTAAAATCCTCCGTCCAGGTATTAATTTATCTTTGTATATCTTCCCTAAAATGTATTAAACTGAAAAGCTTTCAGATGTAATCCATCTTTTGAAGGATACACACGGATCAAACTGTTTATGTGTTTCCATCATAAAATCCTCTGTAGTCTCTCACATCTGGAATGTCCCATCCCATAAGGCCGTGGTTAATAAACTGAGATGCCTGATTGGTTGATTTGTTGTTCAGACAGACATTCATGTCCTTCTCACTTCACACACACACACACACACACACACACACACACACACACACACACACACTTAGAGGAAAGCACAGTTTACCGTATGGCATTTCTTAGCCCCTTAAGCACTTTTGAATGGTTGCTGGTGGCTCACTGGGATGCAGAGACATTAAAGCAGTGAATGACTGTATTCTTCTGTTTTAGTTGACAGCTGCCTCACCTTGACAGAGGTAATGGTGGCGTACCAGCAGAGCTGCAGCAGACACCAGGTCCAACCCAGAGCGCACATCCTGCAGCAGCTCCAGGTACACGGCTTCACACATCACTGTTGGTCTCTGTACACGTCAGTCAGACAGCACGACGCCAGTCTTCTTGTTGGGTGCACTGGTAAAGCTTGAGTTCCTGTGGGTGGTGCTGTTTTCAGTGGCTATCACTGCTCATGCTGCAACGCCCCAGTTAACGTATTTCCCAAAATTGTTCCAAACTGTGGTAGTACGGTACTACATTATGTAGACAAGAGACTAGAGACCTTTTAACTTAAAATAGTACTGCCCTGTATAGTTTGTACTACAAGACTTCCGACTGTTGTCATGATGACGTGAGGGTGCACAGCTTACATAACTGATCTCAGACAAGGTGTAGCCCCGCGGTCGGCAATCTTTTTAATATAAAGTGTCATTGTAAATTCAGCATTGAGCCAGAATCTACAGAACAGGCTCACACAGTATTTTTTTTTCCCCCGTCAGCGCCGCATTCTGTGACTAAGGCACGAGTACTAGACAATCAGAGGCAGAGTAGGGCGGGTTGTCACGGATTGGACGAGGAAAAAGTCAATCAAACTACGGAGCTCTGCAGTTGTCACAGAGCTGTAGATGTTGTAATCCGAGGTGGAAATACTACAAGCAACATTTTACTTAAATAAAAGTACTATTACAGAGTCTCAGTGGGGTCTTAAAGAGTCTAGAATTTCAAGATTTTAGGACTCAAAAAGTCTTAAATTCCCTGATATAGTGTGTATCATTTTAAACCGGTCTTTATTTTCCACTTTTTTTATTTCGTGGTGTTGTAGTTTTTCTTCCAATATATAGTTTGCCTTATATGTACAGATTATTATTACTTTGCTTATTCAACTTGAATAAATGTGTTTACTGTGCAAGTCACTTTGTGACTCTGCATGTCGTAATATAGGTCTTACACTTCATTCCTAAAGGTCTTAAAGAGTCTTTAGGTGTACTTGGTGAAACTTACAGAAACCCTGTAATACTTTGATGAACGTTGACTTAAATATAATTACCGGTATAAAAACCTACTCAACTAAAAGTAAAAAGTAGCTCATGTACAATTTAGTCAGAGTAAAAGTTACTTTCAGGGGGAGACACACTTTTTTTAAATTTATACTTATTTATTTCCTTATGTACACTTATTATACTTTTCTAATCAAATCAAGTGTTTTGTGGTTGGAAAAGGACACCAAGCCACTTTCCATTTACAGCAATTAGTAATTATTAATATCTAATATCCTCAAGGATCCGACTCGGACCTCAGATATGACGTCACTTCCACACTTTCTGCGTTCTGGTATGCTTTGCGCGTCCGAGTCGGAGAGAAACATGGACACCACCCGGAAAGCCGTTGTTATGGTAGCACTTTTTTTTAAATTATGATTATGACTATTACCCCATCTTATCAAAACGCAGTCATTTGAACTTGTAAAGATTTCCTTTTATTTCATGTTTTAGTTTATCCTCTGTTAGCAACACTAGCCACGTTTAGCAAACAAGGCTTCATTCAATATTGAAGACCGGTTACCATAGCAACAGGCAGTGATACGGATGCAGTAAGGTATTGCTGTAATAAGAGTGATTAAAATTGTCATTTAAACAACCACAGCGGTCCAAAAACAATGACTACAATTCATTCATACTTACAAGTCACAAAGGACGCAGCCATCTTGGATTCCATATGGGAATTCTTGCTCGGTGTCCTCTAGGGTTGTCCGAGGTCCGAGCTCCAAAATCCGAGGGAAGGGGGCGTGTTGGTGCGCGTTGCTAGGCAGCGGCTGACTTTCTGGTCAGAACTCCGACTCGGATAAATAATAGAACGCAGCACGACGTTGTGAGCAAAATGTTATTGTAGCTGGTAGAACCAATGGCTGAATCTGCAAAAACACAACCATAGCAGTAATAAAGCCTATTTTTCCTCTAAGTTATTCAGAATATGATTAGCCCTATTCTATTCTCATTTAGCTTCCGCCAGTTTGATTCTACTAAACATGATTTTTGCAGTTAAACCTGAACCCAGAACCATTACCAGAAAGTGCTTTGAATTAGTGACAACAGATCCTCATGCAAATGGTCTAAACTCCAACAGAGATGAAAACTGTTGAGTGGAATATTGTGTTAAAAGAAGTGTGTGCAACCCTGGTCGTCTATGCACCATCAGCAACTCTGCTCATGAAATAACTGTAGCGTGCAATGATATTGCAGCACTCTACAAAAGATCAATAATAACTCTATAACCTGGTGCAACTCAAGCCTATATATAACATACTGTATATACTGGCTGCACTCAAGCTTTAATTAAAACCTAGGCACCTTCATGCAATAGCACAAGCTTGCAAACGCACATAGATACTGATTTTGGAACACATAATGCACGCAACGGGTGTGTATACACACATACTAAAATGGCTTGGATAATTTGAATCATCTGGTTCCATCAGCCCTAATCAGGCTTATTGCTGCAGAGCGCTAACAGCATCTCCACTCCAAACAAGAGGCTAAGAGCAGGTTAACTGCAGGGCTCAAGTTAGTGCCAATGCAAATAATACCCAGCTGCAACGACACATGCAGAATGCCATACCACTCTATGGAAGTTGATATTGACGGTTAGGCGATCATTGATGTACAAAAATCTATTGTAGCAGGGAACTGGCTGAAGATAATCCGTGTTCTTTCTTTCTGTGGTTCATCGTTTTAGTCTTTTTTTTTTTTTTCAATTGGTACGTCATTCATTTTTTCAGGAACACATTTACGTTGTGTGTATGAATGCTGTGTAATGGCAAAGTGTTTGTTTTGATAGAAAAGACTGGAGTTCCTGTTCTTAATCAGGGCAAGGCACCACGTCATTCTCTTTATTTTTCAAAATGTTCTTGTAAATTAACAAACAATAACTTGTCGTGACAAAACCAAATGACACATAAAAGCGTTTGTGTTTATGTTTATGACTTGGTCATGTTTTATGACACGTTCATGAAAGTGTCATGTCACTGTTATATAGAAAACTTCAAGACAAAACTTCTCCCCTATGAAGAAATGTTGAATATGACCAGTGAAAGAGTGGTGTGCATAGCTTCAGCCATTCATATTTAAACTAGAGCTGCACAATTAATCGCGATTTTTATCCAAATCGCATCACGGACTAGAGCAATGTCGCAATATTTGTTAAAGGCAAAATATGTCGTATAAATATGTATAGTAGTTTGGTGCTGCAGAGACAAATCATCCAACTGACTACTAAAAAAGTCTTTGTTTGGCACAGATCCTCGCTAAAATCCCACTATAATCATTTTTTTATTTTAATATTTTTCAATGAAAATAAGTGATTTTTGTAAAAAGGATCATTGCCTCCAATATCGCAGTATCAGTCATCACAGTTAGATATTTATAATTAGATATTTTCCTCATATCATAGCCCCCAATGCGCTGGCCGTTGTTTTTTTTATCTTGTGATAGACACAAAAATTAAATGGACAAACAGGAACAGCAAACATAAGTCAAAAGAAGTTACATTTAAAAAAAAAAAAACCCTCTCAGAGACATTTCATACAATCATTCCAAAACATATATATTGCTTTGACAATTAAATTGAAGGTAGTCTCATTGTATTACAGTTGTAGCTGACATTGCAAGGTTGACACTGGTCAGCATTCATTTATTAGCGCCATATCTTTCACAAACAAATGAAATGCTCCCCAAATCCTCTCAAATATGTTATTTTTTTTCCAGAGGAAATGTTATTAACATTTGCCGAAGCCAATATGTAACAATCGGTCTGCTTGTCTTTTTCCAAAATAATACAATTGTTTTTTTAATGTGAAAAAGACACAAATCTATCATTATTTGTATTCTTGTGATCAAATCAAAAAAACTGGGTCCATCAAAAGATCTTTTGAGATAATCTTTTCTATGTTTTTTTTTTT
>NC_045752.1:25938103-25941305 GCF_008692095.1 Etheostoma spectabile
TTTTTTTTTTTCTCTTCTCCCCAAAAAGCCTTGACCTTACTGCATTGCCACACAGTGAAATAGTGTCCCAGAGATCTCTTTTCCCATGTCTTTACTCCTTAAATTATGTTTTCTGGTGAACTGGATGCTAATAAATCATATAGTTCTGATATATGTAGCACCTTTGCTTAAACTGTCCTTAGACATCATTTTTTCCAAATTGGATATTATAGGTTTGCTTATAAGCCTATTTTGACTCGTGTTAAAGAAATTAAAAAATATATATTTTTCATCTATGTTATACTTGTGTTTGATTTCTTCAAATGGCATCATATTATGTGCGTTAGGCAGGTACACGTCCTGAACCTTTAATAACCCTTTTGTCGCCCGTGTTCTAAATACAGCATCTGCTCTCCCTGGGGTGAAGTGCTGCTTTCCCCAAATGGGACTGCACTGAGACAATAGATTAGGTTCTTTGATCATTTTTTCACTTCAAACCACACCTTGATCATATTTTTAACAACTGGATTAGTAGTTTGTTTCATCAAATTCGGCAATGTGTCTGAATATATGTACGTAGAGGAAAACGTACTCTGTCCAATTCAATTTCTTTCCGTTGTGGAATATCTTTGCAAAATAAAACTTAATGGTCCTCAGTTGTATTAGCCAATAATACCAGGTTATATTTAGACTTTCAAGCCCACCTTACTATATGGTTAGTATAACAGAGATAAGCGGATTCTTGCACGATTATTTGCCCATTAATTTTGTGTATGACCTTTTAATTTTTTTTCCAAAAGTCATCCGGTGGAGGTAGTGGAATATTCTGAAAAAGATACAATATTGTATGGAGTATATTCATTTTTATAATGTTTATTCTGCCAATCAAAGATAAAGGCAGGGTAATCATCTATCAATACTTTTTTAATGTTTTCCATCAAAGGCTCGTAGTTAATTTTAACTGTACTAGCGAGTTTAGATCCAATTTGTATTCCTAAATATGTAAATTGTAAATATGTAAATATAATATTTTAAATTGAGAAGCTTCAGTTGCAGAGCAGGAATTGATTTGTTAAGGTGCGAGATAAACAAGATGGCATCATCTGCATATAGGGGACGTTTATGTTCTGCCTGTCCAATTGTTATTCCTATAATTTTTGTGTGCACCCGTACAGCTATCGCAAGCACGTTTGTAAGTATTTCTGCAGTTGGATTTAAGAAAAGTAATTGAACCCACTCTGTAAATGGATTCCCATATCCAAATCCTTCCAAAGTTTTAAAAAGGTAAGACCGTTCCAACTCATCGAAAGCCTTTTCGGCGTCTAAAGATAGGAGGGCCCTATCTGCAGTGTCGTCCAAGCTTTGAATAATAATAATGACCCTCCTAACATTGTGGAATCCTTGGCGACCAAGGAGGAACCCATGTTGATCCCGATGTATAACGTTAGGTAGTGTTTCTTGTAGCTGTCTAGCTAAATTTTTTAGGATTTTTGAATTTAATAGGCTTTTTGTTCTCATATTCTGGCACTTGTCATTAGGCTTTCCTTTTAGGCAGTAATGATTTAGGTAAACTACCCTTACAGAATGCTTCCAAAAACCTTTCCAGTAATGGCTTAAGTAGTTGTTGTTTTAGTTTGAATCACATTTCTCGATATCTGTATACTTGTGTGGGTGTCTCTGTGTCCCAACCGGCAGCCCCACCAATAGCCTGGTTCTGTCTGAGGTTCCTGTCTGTAAAAAGGAAGTTTTTCTTCACCAGGCTTGCTCTTGGGGGGAATTGTTGGGTCTCTGTAAGTTATAGAGTGTGGTCTAGACCTACTCTATCTGTAAAGCGCCCTGAGATAACTCCTGTTATGATTTGACACTAAGAATAAAATGTAATTGAATTGGGCTGTTCAGACAGGACAGGCAGCAGTGGATCTTTGGCTCGCGGTCTGCAGCCATAGTTTCGACAGTTGGGTCCGGGTCTTCGTGCAGAATGCTCTTAGAAGTCCGCTTTGTGCGGCCCACGGTCTGCCGCCATAGTTTCTGCATTCTGTCCAAACCCGGCATGAGTCACGCCCAGGTCCAGATGAGGGGGCTGTTGTGCACCAACATCATTTATTTATGTTGTTGGTTAGCTTGTTAGCTTGTAGCTAGGTTTTTTTGCTCTCTGTAGTGACTGGCCACTCTACACTGAAGGTTCCTGTGGTGGAATTTCCAGAAAGACCACGTTGTGTTACGATGAGACTAAAGGGAAAGCTTAGACTACATCAGGTCAATGACAGGTCACAGGTCAGGGGATAACAATATTTGCCAGTCTCTAAAAATCAAACCACTTCACGTAGAATTATTTGTCTCTCTACAGTCTCAAGGGGGGTAGACAGCTGCGTGAAAAGGGAGTGTTTTGTTTCAGGAGTGTCTCTTTTTAGAGACGGCTGGGCCTGCCACAGCATCTGTGTTTTAAGTGACGTTGTTTACCGTAAGGGCCCAACTAAACTTTACTTAATGCTTCCAGCATGAGTATAAATACTCCTTCAGGAAGACGGGAACTTCAGAGAGTTGGGACGGCACTGCGCAATAACACATCGGGGTTAAACTGTGCTCTCTCCTTATGTCTCCTCAATTAATTGCTCCTGTGTAACTCGTCAAAATCTCCTGAATCTTCTTCACGTATGTGAACTGAGTGGTGCTGCTCCTGAGTTTTTCCATAACAGTTTCTTCTCCAGCTTTTGCTTATCAGACGGCGATCCAGAAAGAGCGGCAATGTGTGGTTGTTTGAGAACCGATAAGCAGAAATTTTTTTTTTTTTAATGATTCCTTTGGAATCTGAGTTTTGGAAACCAATTTTAATTTGGAACTGGAAATTGAAGGGAAAGAAGCGAGGAACATTCAGAACATTGTGCTACAACACGATGCGTCTTTACATAAATATCCTTCTGATATTGCTTATTCTCTTTTGAAATATATTACATTCAATTAAAAGAATACTTGTCTGTATTTGCAGATGTATTGCTCTCAGAATGTTGGATTCTACATCAGTGGGACTGATATCAGAGATCACAGGCATACATACTGTATAGCCCAATCACACTTACAATCTAGTGCAAGCTTAAAAAAACCTTCTCACACATTCTCTCCCTCTCTAAATAAAATAAACTCGCTCATTCTCTCTTAGCCGTGCTTGAAACCCACAGTCTGCCATTTATAATTCATTTTATGTACACACTTATTTCACTTGGAC
>NC_045752.1:25941315-25963972 GCF_008692095.1 Etheostoma spectabile
ATGTTAAAGCATGCTGCTCTCTACCCCCCACCCCCCACCCCCCCGCCCCCCCGCATAAATTTTACTTGAGATCAAGGAGAATTATTTGTAGAAAATTAGAGACTTAGCAGTGCTTACATAAAGCATACAGCCGCTGTATTATCTCCGAGGTGCTAATGATCCCAGATGCATTGGAAACGAATGTAGGTGGTCCTCCTGAAAGAGTAAAATATGTATGGTTAAGCATAAGCTAAGAGGGGAAATATTTAGACCAAAAGGGCTGCATGAAAATGAATCCATAATAAGACGATGCAAAACGAAAAGACGAACGCCTAAAGAGCAAATTTATTAAATGAGGTCTTTTCAGGCGAGGGGCGATTCCCCCGAGGACCAGCGTTGAAGACTATTTAAAGCGTATTGCACCCTTGGGCCCCTTTGCACTCCTTTGAAATATTGTAAGTGGATAAAACAGTATTGCTGTTGGTGACATCTTCATAGGAGTGGTAAACAATAATAGTTGAGAGCCAGCGGGCTCTGAGGCCGCCACGCTTAAACTCTGTGATTTCACTGTGCAAACTGTGAAGTCTGCGTCTCTGCACTCTGCCATCAGATAGGTAATTGAGATGATCAAGCTCCGACTCGACGTGGCTGCTTCGGCACGAGGGAAGAGCTTAACTGCAGTTATTCATACTCCAAATTAAGAAATAACTGAAACGCATTAGGAGCCAGTGCAGGTGGTACTGTAAGGGGGGGTGTCCTGGTGCAAGTTTCCCCATTCCATCGACTGATAGATCAGTATATCTTTGACTTTTGGTTAAATTCTGCTTCTAAACTATAGTTAGTTTTCATCAGACAATATGTTTGTATAGGTTTAAGAAATAATTCCACCTCCCTAAACGAGGGATGTCTATGCAAAAAGTCCTGATTTAAAGATATTTGTAGTGAGGGAAGCCTACTTGTTTAGGCACATTAGGCACAAGTTATTAACAAATTGATTGTGTTCATTAAACTATCGAATAAATAAAGCAAAATGGATTCATCTTGGGCCCTTGTGTGTGAAGATTGTATGTTCTCCATGTGTTAACGTGGGTTTTCTGCAGCTTCCTCCCCCAGTCCAAAGCCCCAGGTTAGGTCATTTGTTTTCCTCTAACTTGCCTGTAGGTGTGAATCAGGCCTCCAGGAAGTGCACCGGGCCATGGGTCGCACAAAGACTTTTCTCATAGACTTCCATGGCAAAAGAGATGTCTGTAAATCCTTGGATACATTTCTCTGTCACAATGTGATCCGTTTGAACCGATACCATTGATTAAATCATTTAATCCCCGTCCAAGTTAGCGTAGCGCTAAAGCGGAAGCAGACGGCTCGGCCGGCAGAGGTCTCTAGTGCGCCTGGGCCGCACAGTGAGGACATAACAATTAAAGAAAGACTAACTCTGGCCAAAACTGATGTACGCATGTATGCACTATGTATGCATAGTGTCAAGGATAAGTGGTTACAGATGATGGATGGATGGATGGATGGAAACCTTTAGTCATTTGTCAAGTCTCTTTTTATTTAAAAAAGATCATTTAGCCAAAATACTATGTCATTTTAACAGAAATCCTCTTTTTTTTTTTTTTCAAAAGAATGATTATTTATGAGACTGATTTTTTTACCCAGACATTCTACAAATACTACAACTACAATACTACAAATTCATAGAAATAAATATTCTGCCAGACTTCAGTTCACATCAGTTTGTGTGAACTTAAATACTCAAATTGTAGATGTGGTTTAGTCCTACTCTGGAAAGTGTCCTAAAATAACTTCTGTTGCGATATGACACTCTAAATACAAATTTGATTTGATTTGGCTCAACATTCCCTCTTCCCCCATGTGCTAAGGGTTATTTATTGAGGGATTTATTGTAGTTTACAAAGGACAAAAAACTATTGTTTCTAGGGTTTATGTGAAGTATTCGCCAACATTCCAAACACAAAAGGATTGTAAAGCAAGCAAGCTCCGACTGTGAGTTTGTATTCATTCCATGATGTTTGGAGAATAAGCTCAGAATTAGTTGCATGTTGGCAAATCTTCTAATGAATAGCTTAGTGGTCGTTTCCCTTGCAGATTATTCAGTTGAGTGGACTGAAGAGAAATCAATTACCACAACTTAACTTTCATTATTTATCCCACAACTAAGGGGGAAAAAAAACCTGCTATAGCCTACATGACAACGTGCCTCTATTAAATTCATAGGGTCAGATTCAATTCCCAGAAATAAATCCCTCTGGGGGGGGGGGGGGGGGGGGGGGGGGGGGTGGATCCCTCCATAAATGAAAAGACAAGAGAAAATCTGTTTTTACAGACCACCGCTGCTTTCTCAGCTCTTTTGATTAGCATTAATGTTGCGCTGCGGAAGTCTGCCGGCACAACTGTTATAGCTCTTCCCACACACACACACACACACCCACCCACACACACAAACGCACACTCTCTCCCTGCCTGTGTAATTCAAACGGGAACATTTTTTTTCTTTTAAATTAAATGCATGCTGATTGTTAATGCTCCCCCCTCCCTGTGTGGAATAGTCGGCAGCGAGGTAAATGTCACTAACTAAGTGCAGCACTTTTTCCTTGGTGGTTGTTTGCAGGTTTTGCATGCAAAATAAAAACGCCCAGAGAGGAGGTGGAGGTGGAGGTGGAGGAGGAGGCGGAGGAGGTGGAGGAGGAGTAGTAGTAGTGTACCTGCATGCATCTGAATGCGAGTGCTTATCAGTGAACAGCAGGGGGACCGGACATGTGTCGCTCCTCTCATTACAGGCCGAGACGGCGATAACGGGGCGGTTAGTGGCGCATTTGAAATGGCATACAGCGGCAGCCACGGCGATCACACAGACGATGGGTCAGGATCAGCTAACACACTCCAGTCTGTCATTCAGACGGCATCCACACACACTGCCAGCCACAACATGGCTTTATTTAAAACACACCGACTCCAAAGCCTTTCCTTTGTAGTTTTACACCATTTTGCTTAATCGCCACTTGGGAAACAGCGTGCAGAGCTGAAGAAGGATAAAAACCTTGTCTATGTGTAAAAGAGTCTATTTTGCTTTCTCTGCCTCTAATTGAATTCGGAGCGGTTGCCGTTAAACTGAATGGCACGCGTGATGCACTATTGGTGGTGCCCTATTACGCTGAATTGAATTTGCATGGTCGGGTGGTCGCACAAGTAATATGAGTGCTTTTGTAAGTAGGATAATATTACAGGCCTGCACTCACTTGAGGGTTCACACAGGGGCGACGCTCTGTCACCAAAATGACCGAAAAAAGCCCAAATCATTCACTTCATGCATGTGCTAACAATGTTAAGCATTTGAATGATTGGTAGCATTTGTAGAATATTCAGTGTAGGAGTCATTGGCGGTTTAAAGGGTCAGTTCACCATCATCCTAAAGATGTTTCCACTTTGTGGGAACTAGTTATCCAGATAGTACAGGGTTTCCGCTGGGTCTTAACAAGTCTTGAAAAGTCTAGAATTTCAAAATTGTGGACCTTTTTAAAAAGAAGTCCAAATATTAAAAACTTATATTGTAGCCAGTCAGCTTTAGCGTCTCTTTCGGATTGTACCACAGCCATCAAATTTTTTCTGCACTTCAACAATGCATCTAACCTGTGTTCAGTACACAGTAATGTCCAATTCATTTACTACGGCGAGTCATTTCATTATGTACTTTTTTATGTTGTGAAATCTTGAATTTCATTCATAATGGTCTTAAAAAGTCACAAATGTGACTTAACGAAACCTGCAGAAACCCTTTAATACAATAGAAGAGGGTGGTCTTCAGTTTGTAGTGCTCCCAGTCCTCAGTATCCTAATATGTTTCTTGGAATTGTGGGGGGAGTTCTCAACTGCAACTATAAATACTACAAACAAACATTTAGAAATGGAAGTTGATCCATGACTGGGGAACTGTATGTGTGACCAATACATGCCCTAAGTAAGCTAGGTCACATGATGCCACTTTTAGTCTTTTCATGGCTTCTGTTGAAAAGCATGTAGAATACCCTCAGACATGTGCTTTAAATGCAGGAAGAACTTGAGTTCACATCTTGACTGAGAGGATGCTTGTTAAAAGGTATCTCTCCCAAATGAGCAGCATTGAATATTTTAGTATGGATCCGTCCATCATGGAAAACAGAGACTTAAGAAAAATGTAGGCAGAGAAGGAGACAGCAGTGTGTGAAAGAAAGATGTCATGTGAAGAGCTCAGAGTTTGGGGGTTATCTGCTAATAGAGGTCTGCTGATCACTTTGTGGTGCTGAGAGGCCTTTGAAAAGAGCACTCCATCATCACCAACTCAAGTGCTAACTACTTTCATTTTAAGATCAACCACCTTTCCTGTAGGACATTCGATTCAAACGTCGCAATTCTCCCAGCGCAACCCCAAAGCCATTACCTGGGGATCCAAAGGTCTGTGCTATTTCCTGACAATAGTTTTCTTTTTTACTCTATATCAGGGGTCTTCAGCCTTGTTTAAGCCAAGGACCTCTTAACTGAACGAGAGGGACCCCCCCCCCCCCCCCCCACTACCAATATGGTAGAAAATGAAGTAGAGCCCGACCGATTAAGGATTTTTAAGGCCAATACCAATACAAATATTTGGTTATTTAAAAATCTGATGTTCCGATATAGCTGCCGATATGTATTTTAAAAAAAGAAAATCCTGAAACGTGTAAGAAAACAAACAGATTTCCCTAACATTAGTTATTTTGTAGCTATTTATGAGTTCTCACTAAAATAAAATGATAATAATTTGTTTTATTGTCACAACAGAACAGAGTAACATCAAAATATATTAAAGTTCTGATGGATAAAATGTATAAAATCACAAACTTAAGATATGAAACTTAAAGTCCTTTTGAATAAAAACACAATAACAAAAAAAATCAGAACATGAATGTTGTAGAGCGTCCTCTGGTGGACAGATTATGCAACGCCAACACAACAGGGACGTTGTAGAGCGTCCTCGGGGGACAGACTTGCAACGCCCTCACTACAGGGACGTTGTAGAGCGTCTCTGGTGGACAGACGATGCAACGCCATCACTACAGGGACGTTGTAGAGCGTCCTCTGGTGGACAGACTATGCAACACCATCACTAACAGGGAATTGTAGAGCGTCCTCTGGTGGACAGACTATGCAACGCCAACACTCCTAACATGGTTGCCCGTCCGTTTTTTTTAATTTTTAAAATATTAATTTACCAGAATCATTTATTTGTCATTATAAATGATTCTGACGAATGATTATTTACCATTATAAATGTCCATACTGTTGGGGAAATGCCTAATATCGGCTGATGTATCGGTTGGGCTCTAACATATATATATATATATATATATATATATATATATATATATTTCATCCGAAATCCACCAAAGGTTTGTGCCATGGAACAGCAACCCAGCATCCCTGAACACAGGCGTCCTCCACCAACCCGCGCTTCTATTTCCCACATTTAGAAATGTCTCCATTTTATTGTAGTGACTCCTTCCTTTTTAATGAGGATGTTTTTTTTTAAAAATGCGGCCATTAATAGTTTTCATAAGCAATCAGATTTAGATATAAAATGGATTCCCTGTGTTTGCCGATATTAATGCTGATAGAACTTCAGAGAGAACTACATGTAAAATTCAGTGAAATGTACAACACACAGATAAGACTGCCTAAGCTGTACGCCGTGCCATTCTACACACACACACACACACACACACACACACACACACACACACACACCCTTCCAAACAAGCACTCACCACTCAGCCTTGAATGTGTACATTATTTTTGACATCAAGCGTTTAAGGGGACAGTATATTTTACACAAAGTGGCATTAATGAAGTCGCTAAAGGCACGCTATCATATATTTCAAAAGCAGTGCGGACGCACAAAGGCAGTGACAGTAGGAAATACTGGGGAAGTCAATTAGAATTTTCTGTACGTTTTTAGATCTCTCTCTTTTTTTTTTTAAAAAAACAAATGATAAATGAAGTTACTAATTTGGTCTGTGCTCTTTCTAGACACTGCAGCTTTAATTGCTAATTGTTAACAACGAACGAATACATTTGCATATTAATTAGCTCCCAATTTACATTTTTAATTTGCTGCCTTCAAAGGGTGTGAGATAAAAGGTTGTGTTATTTTAAATAATTTATCCTTTATTGCGAAAAAAAAAAAGATGCTGAAAGGAAAACGGGGCTGTGATTTTAACCCCTAAGAGCTCTGAAAATGCACGTTTAAAAAATACATAGAATATATATTTATTTCTAGTTTTTTGTGAGTTAATTAAATGGGCTAAGGAGAAAAGCGGTGCACTCCGACGTGGTTTTAATACAAAGGCACGTAGAGAGGCAGCGCAGCTCTGGACGGTTGAGTGAAGAATATAGAGAATGCTCCAGAGATGACTTCTGTGGAAGTCAAGTTTTGGAAACCAGATCTCTGTCTTCTCCTGCTCTGTGTGTGTGTGTGTGTGTAGGGGGGGGGGAGAGAGTGTAACGCTTTTCTTTTTATCACCGCATTTTGTCCTCTCTCCCTCCTGACACATCAATTGATTTGGCAGCCGGCGCCTTCGGTTTCCGTCTTTCACCATGAGGCAGCGGCGAGCGGAGAGGGAGCGAACAAGTTCAGAAATTCATTAAGATGAAAAAACAGCCGCCACTGTATTTCCTGCGAGGAGGAAGTGCTGTGTGTGTGTGTGTGTGTGTGTGTGCGTGTTTGGGAGTGTGATATGGGTAGCCAGCCAGTTGCCTTGCACATTGTTGCTGAGCGTCGTTCATTGGCTCAGTGCCACAAACCGAGCGTTTGTTTCACAAGCAGTCGCTAGCCGGACGCCAGCACACAGTGACACTTTTTTTTTTTTTTTTGTGGGGGCTGCGACAGACCCAACAAAAATTCTGAGGTGACAGCATTGCATGTAAAGTCCGAAAAAATAAAAAGAGATGAATGGAGCAAGCTGGACACCCGAAACATGCCTTTACTCCTGCTGGGTATTTTTGAAACTTTTCAACGCCAACCAGCTTGAGGCAGTTCTGAAAACGCTCTGCTCACCCAGGTCCAATCCTGGGTGCTGTGTGCCCAGCAACACTCACCGTTGACAAGTTTGTAAAAACGGTGATCCTGAAACCGCTAACACGTTAGAAGAACCACAATAAAATAGCCCTCTGGTGCATATTGTTATCCTGAGGCAATTTAATGTGTCATGTGTGAAAACATATCTGATGATGTGTTTGTCATGAAGCAGATGAGGAGCCGTAATGTTGCATTTGGGGGTGGGACGCAGAGCCATGCGTGGCACTGAGGCAGCAAAACAGCACACACATTGGACTATTTCACAGCTTTTAGTCAGGATAAGTTGTTGGGAGGGGGGAAAAAAAACACAAGACACTGCACGAATCAATAAAAAAAAGCCCCTTTATTTTCATACTGTGTGTGTGTTCCTAAACAGATTTTAAATGTGTTGTCTGAAGGCAATGTTGTGCAGTCACAGTAGGATAACAATGGATATATACGATGTTAAACGATGCCCCTGGTCAATGGTTTTTGCTTTAATATATATATATATATATATATATAGCACTAACTAGAGCCACCTAACAGAATATTTTTCACTACAATATTTCCCATGTAAGCTGGAGGTAAGGAATAAGACAGAATAACATCTAGCCTCACAAAGAGGTTGTATGGCTTATGCAAAGGCGGAGTGATGCGTATCAGCTTCCTAAAAAGGACTCGGTCATAGTTGTTGAATTGTTTTTTTTTCTCCTGCAAGACACGTTCGGGACTTGTCTTTGGAAGACTCCAATCTTCATAAAATTGTGAAATGAAAAAAAATAAACCAATTCATGCAGTAAACGGATTGAATACAGCTGTAAAATGAGGCTGTCAAAGAGACCCGCGGATCATATTATTGGGGATCAAATCAACAACAGAAAAACTATCAATAAATCTATAATGTGATAGGCACTCTTTTCCTGTGTGAGCGCACAGTGACCAAAAATCCTGCTCCGTTTATATCAAAGTACTGCAAGTTAAAGCACACACACACATATACACACACATTCTGTTTCTGTACAAGTGTGTCTATGTGCACGTAGACACACTTGTGTGTGTGCACATGTGTGCGTGCCTGCGTGTCTCAGTTAAGATGATTACGGGGGGAAATTCAACCACCTCTACCAATTACACACCAGCCTCTTGTATACATAAACAGTGCAATTTATGTCCCATTGATCTGTCTAATTCTTTCAACAGGAGCACATTATGGCCGCCGTCTTTTTTGTCTTGTGCCTTGCTCTCCTCTCTGCAGCACGAGAGCCGAGCGAAGGAAAGCCTTCCAAGTCCTTTTGTACTCGGCGTGTCCCTTTTGAACAATGAATCATATTTAGCAAGGAGAGAGGAAACAAGGCGCTGCTCGCAAATAAGAAGGCGACAATCCAGAGAGCCAGCCAGGGTGAGTGGGTGTAGGGAGGCAGGCAGAAGCCAGGCTTCCCCTGACAGGGAGCTGCCGACAGGGCTGAGACCACAGGTTAGGGCCCTAAGTCGGCTCGGCCACCCCATTTACTTTTTGTCTAACAGACACTTTTTAATATTATTAAGCAACGCTGAAAGCTAAAGTGGCTTGGGATTGGGATTAGGTATTTTTTTTAGTGTTTATACTAGAAAATAGTTTATAGTATGAGTGATGTGTTTGTGGTGATGAGTGAGGTGTGTGCATGTATTTTATATTTGATAGTGTATTTAATGCTCCAACTAAGTTTTGTTGTGTAAATGTATGACAAAACAAGATCTATCTATCTATCTATCTATCTATCTATCTATCTATCTATCTAATAGACACAAACCAGCGTACAAGATATTCTAGTTCCTGAAAACGTGCTTTTAAACCTTTTGGGTTTTTCTTTATAATTTTAGCCTAAATGTTCATGTCTGAATAAGCGACAGTCAAAACCAATATATTTTTTTTTATATCAACAGAACAAACAAGCTCACCACAGTCAGATCAGATCACACTTTGATTTCAAATGTTTTCACCCTGGCTGCTGCACAGAAGAAAAAAGCCCATTTTTACTTTCCATGTGTTCACTTCAGACCCCAACGCTCACAGCAAGGAGCTGACCTCATCGTTTACCATGTTTAAAATGTGCATTGTGATGCCTACATGCGCAAAACAACAACAATAAACTCAGTAAAACCCTGAAACTATATGCTGGGTACAATTTCCTTCCTGTGAAAATAGAACTGAACACACAGGAAACCACAGAGACTTCATGTTCTTAATCTGCTCACTTTTGGGGCCCCCTGGTGGTTGTGGACGGCCTCTAATTGATGTCTCCGCCAAGGATTTTTAAATTAATATTCATTTTGACATTCATTTGTCATGCTAAACATATCTTCCAGAACTGTGTTCTTAGGGGACAGTTCTTCAATAACAGCATTTGATATCAGACAGCAGCTGTGGGCCTCCCCTACCCTAATCAATGCTCAGGTACATTTCTGATACATAACATAAATAATATTTGGGTTGCAGTAAGGGTCTGGGGTGAAACATACGTATATTAAAAAAAGGAAACCCGGACTCATCCCATGTTGCAGAATCTCATTTTACCATCATTTATAAAAGGAGGCTTTCAACAACAAAAAACCCCAATCCTGTTTTGCTTGTCAGTAGAAAAAGAAAAACAATCTGTGTTTTCCACCATGCGCACAAATCTGCCACCTCCGGTGATTGATGCAGTCAAATTAGATGTATGTGGAACACTGGCTCTGGCAAATGAACACATCAACTGATGACCAGCTGTTTCTAATTATTATACACTGGTTAATTAGGACTCCGTGTCACCATCAACGGCGGCGGTAAACTGTGTGAAATTCATAATTCATGCGGTGGCGTCCAATGAGCCTCCCTGATCAAACCGGTACCGTGTGGCATGGATGGAGAGGCCGTGCGGAAAGAGACTGGGGAGGGAGGATGCTGCCAAGTGTGTGTGTGTGTGTGTGTGTGTGTGTGTGTTTGCGCCTCTCCCTCACACCTCCTGCCTCTCCCCCCCCTCCCTGTCTCTCTCCCAGCAGGGGGTGTGTGTAGGTGGCGGTGTGAAATGTCTGGATCTCAAAGGTAAGCTGAACGCCTCGCTCCGTCATTATTAAATATGATTGAAGACTTTATGTGACACTCGTGATGCACTGAATGATTTTGCAATGTTTTACATATTCAATCAAAGTGTAATTACAGAAAAAAAAACAGACCAAAAAAAAAATATATAAACAGTTTTTATAAATTTACATTTATCAAATTGACAGACAATAAGACATTTTTTAAGTATACATTTCTATTTTTGATACGTTTGGGTTTATTGAATATTGCAGTTATTGACTTGTTTTCATGTGTTTATCACCTGGACGCTATGGGCTGGCTCATTCTACGTGTTCCTGATGCGGCTTCAAAATTTCCAGACTTTTCTAGACATTGACGGTTTAGGATTGTGATCATATGGGAACATATGAAACAAGAAAATAACACCAACCAAATCCTTCAAAGTATTGGATTTTCTAACCTAATGCATATTTTCCGGCCTTTATCATATACTAATCTCAACCCATTACTCTAACTCAGATACTAACCATAGACCATAGAGAGTGTGTGTGTGTGTGTATATGTGTGTATATATATATATATATATATATATATATATATATATGTCTATGATACTTACCCAAGCTACAGTCAGTGTGATAGTATCCTGTGCATTCAACCTAAATCTGAATCCCAAACCACAAACTTTAATGTAACCCTTACATTGAACTGACCCTTAACTAAATATAATTTGAATAAACCTAATCTTAATTTAAATCTGTAACCTAAACTAAATTGGATTCTAGTTCTTAAAACTAGAACTGATCCCAGCTGGAATCCTAAATCCCAGTCTCCGAACGCCAGACATAGGGCTGCCCCATATGAAATATGCTGGTAACTATCGCGATAATTAGTTGCGATAAATAAACAGTGCCCTCTGCTGCTTTCAGTATTCTGCCAAAGTACAACATATCGCTGGTTGAATTGAAAACGAATGACAGGAAATCATTTCCAACTTTCTTTAAGTGTCTTCTGCGACGTCTTTTATTGCGCCGGCTGACATCGCCAGTTGTCAGGAAGTGCAGCAGCCGACGCGTGTGCACGCAGCAGCAGCGTAACGTTGGATGTGATGCCGTGATGGGCGTCACCGGCGTCACGCACCGATGCCATCTGACTGCGGGTGTCGCTGCCTTATTATCTTCACGACGCAGGGCGGATTAGAAAAATGGGATTTCAGATGGCTCTCCCTTGCACCCCACACGCCCTCTGCCATCACTCAGCTAAGTGATTATTATTAAAACACAGGGAAGAAAATCATTTTGGAAATAATTATGATAGTAATTATCATATCCCCCTTCTTGGCCGGGGAGATAAGAATAAGAGAGAGAGAGATCAGATTACCAAGTCTGGACTGTGATTCCT
Source organism: Etheostoma spectabile (assembly GCF_008692095.1). Classification (NCBI taxonomy): domain Eukaryota; kingdom Metazoa; phylum Chordata; class Actinopteri; order Perciformes; family Percidae; genus Etheostoma; species Etheostoma spectabile. Next base: position 25,952,826 of record NC_045752.1, read on the forward strand.
TCACATCAAAATAAAAATGACTTCAAAAAGACATGGGGCATGAAGAGCAACACAGAACAGTAATCAGATTACAACGTGACCAAAGTGATCCCTGATCGTCACTCCTGAAAACACAAAAGTCACATGACAAAAATAAAAAATAATGTTCCAGTAACAACAATAAATGGCCATGTTTTTAGCGTGACCGTTCAAACGCTGGCATTATGGTTATGGGTATTTGTGCCCGCCTTAACAACAACATGGCGACACATTGACATAACTAGATTAATTGAGCTATTGCGTCAATAATTCACATAACCGGACCAGAGAGAGCCACTCACCAAACTGAATGTCCCGTGTGATATGGTTTGGGACAGATAGACAAACCCTAAAATACAGAATGCAGGCATACTAGAACACAACAGAGTCAGAAATAAAAGATGGGTTAGGTGAGGGGACTATAATCCTGACTGGTAGCATCATGGATTTGCACTTTGTTATGTATTGGAGTAGTATTATAATACAAAATACATTAGTACATAGTAAATACAGTATCAAAGGTAAAAACCCACATCATGCTGAACAGCCCAATGGTTCTGTATAGTATTACTGTGTATTGCCTTGTTGTTATTGCTGATCCATTAACATGTTCGCAGCCTTCTAATGGTGTAGCCTTTGACTACTTCATATACTTTTTTGGGTTGTTTAATCTATATATAGTATACAGTATATTCTATCAAATGTAGCATCACACGGAAATACTACAAAGTAACTGTACCGGAGTACATATACTGGAATTCCACCTTTGGTTTTAAGGGAATGAGACACCGTGTTTATACATTGTCATACATTATACATACGTGCCTCTGTATATTTATTGAAGTTGTTGAGTTCATACTCAATGTGACTTTGGAGGTGAAGTTGCTACATTTGCTAGTTGCATAGAAGTTTGTTGTTTTGTAAGATTGCAAATCTTCTGCATGCCGTCAGTAATCAATGATCAAAGCGCTCACGTGTTGGAGGTCCAATCACCAAAGCCTGCACGGTGTTCCTCTAACTGGAGCTGTCATTATTCCCGTTTCTCATCAAGTCTCAGAACTGTATTAAAAGAAAAAAACACGCGTACACAGATCAACTTTGCCCATAAAGGTAGCTGTTTTGTTCGTGATTTTATTTATTTTTGGCGTAAATGTTCATTTGAGAAAAAGGATAAAGCACATTTAGAGCTGTGCAATTTTGCCTGTTAGCAAACAGCTTCCCAATTATCTTCCGTTTGATTGCTTGCCTCTATCAAGGTGAGCGATTAGACCACCGCTCCTGTGAAGCTCTGGAAGTCGTTCTGAAATCGCTGCACTTTGATTTCATCAATCTGCAGGCAGCCCAACTGGAAGAAAATGTGAGTTTTATGAGCAACACTTATTTTCCTCATCTTCACATGTTCCGATACAGTTTCATATTCAGGCCTATCCCCTGTATCAGATTAGAGGCAATTTTTTTTTTCCTTCCAAAAGAACTTCATAACATTCCTGTCAAATTTGGGCCTTGCTTTCTTCATTTTTTTTTCTCCTTCACTTTTTTTTTCTTCTCTTCCAGGGAGCATCGTCCTTGCTGGATATGATTTTGTACTATGAATCTACAACCCATCTTGACATTTCTGACAACGGCAGTATGGGAACATTGTGTTGGAGGGCCCTCGCTCATTTGATAAAGCAGGTTGGCTGACGCAGTGGAATAGTAATCTTTTCTTGTAGGCTTTTCTCTGGGGCATAATGTACATCCTAGAAAGTGAGTTTGTCGCACATTACATGGTGTGAAGATGCAGGGCAGAGCAAACGGGGTGAGAAGTTCTCCCACTGTGAACACCGGCATAGACACATCAAAACACACGCGCGGCATTACTGCAGCATCGCAGATAGCATTAGCAGGCATAACTGATTAGCTGTGGGGTGAGCAACAATCGGGCCAAATGTTACCGCTGACTGACTTCCGTGTCTGTGTGATCAAAGGATGAGGGAACACAATGTGAGGACTTGGAGCATGACTTGGAGTTAAGATTATTTCGTCAAATATGTCTCTCTGCGCCAAGCGGCGTGGAGTTCTTCGAATAAACTTCCTTTTAAACAGTTTTCACTTCACTTCGTTGGTATCTTCAGTCAAGGGATCGACCAATCATTGGCACTGGCTGATTATCGGTGCATTTATTGGCTATTTGCAGACTATCTGTATCGCTGTTTTATTAGTATCAGTTTTATTACAAACTTGTGTTGGACTTTGTAACATGTCAAAATGTAAATTTGGACTGAAAGATTTTTATTTTTACTGTAAATGCACATCGATTCAACAAGAGTTTGTTTAGTATTATTTATTGTTATATTATTATAATTTACAGATAGAGCAGGTCTAGACCACTCTATGTAGACCACTCTATAATTTAAAGATAGAATAGGTCTAGACTGCTCTAATACAATTTAGAACAGGTATAGACCACTTTAATTTACAGATAGAACAGGTATAGACCACTCTATAATTTACAGATAGAGCAGGTCTAGACCCTCTTATTATTTACAGATAGAGCAGGTCTAGACGCTCTATAATTTACAGATAGAGCAGGTCTAGACCGCTCTATAATTTACAGATAGAGCAGGTCTAGACACTCTAAATACATTGAGCAGGTCTAGACCGCTCGTAATTTACAGATAGAGCAGGTCTAAACCGCTCTTAATTTACAGATTGAGAAGGTCTAAACGCTCTATAATTAAGATGGAGCAGGTCTAGACCACTCGAAATTACAGATAGAGCAGGTCTAGACCACTCTATAATTTACAAGGACCCGACAGTTCCAGTAGTTTCCTCCAGAGCAAGCAACAGTGTGGCAGTGGCGAGGAAAAACTTGGTAGGGTTAATTGTGTCATGAATATTTTTCCAAAACCCAAAGCCATACCCATGATGGCCCATACCGGCCCCGACCAACCCTCCACATCACCCGGCAGCATTGGCCTGAGAGTCCCGTCACTCAGGCTTGTTTTGGTCCCCGTCCTGGTGTGATTTCAGGGAGGACAGACAGTTAGTGTTAGAGAATAGTCAAATATTCTATGCTTTGATGGAAATAGCCTGAACGTTGCAAACCGGCACGTTGCAAGTAGCTGCAAGTTTACAGCCCAGAATCTTAGGTCTGAGCTGGACTTTGCGGCGCTGCGAAGATTCAACTGAGACTGGCAGTCGACCGTAAAGTCCAGTTCAGAAGTGGAAACTTGCAGCTACTTGCAACGTTCTGAAACCTGTGCAACGAGATGGTGTAGTGTATTTGTAATAGACCTTTTTCAAGGCAGACATGTTGAGATGTCACAGTAGGAAAAGCACAGGTGTATTTAAAACTCTTAAATATGGCTGCATTCCACGTAGGAAAGGCCCTGCATGCTGACTCACTGGAAAAGCTCACTGGTATACTTGATGGAACTGAGCCACCATGCTTTTCCCACGATGACAAGTCTAAATGTCTGTGAAAAACGTCCATTCCTTCTATCTTCGGACTATTAGGCTTTTTTTTGTAACTTGATGTCATTTGTTGTGTTTAAATATGAATGGGGATAACGTCAGTGATAGCGAGATGCTTGCTACGGCTGCATTTCTAGTGATGAAACGGCGAGAAACACTCTCCAACATTGGCCTACTGTGCTTGCCGGCGCTCGGTGAGCCTCTGGGCCGGTTCTTGCCGCTGTAACTTTTCCCTGCAGCGTTCTGAATAGGTTTCGTCTCGCCGCAAATCTCTGAAGCTTTTAATAAATCTTTTCAAAGTGGTAAATAAATCCAACCGCCCCATGAAAATTCTTAGTAAGGGACACCCCTAGCGTGTAACGGCCTACTCACTACCTTCTGCACTTTTCTTTTTCAATGAACCAGAGTGATAGCGAGGCCCTGTCTTCCACTAAACATTAGTTCTTTTCTTTTGGCCTGATATGTATTCTGGTTTTGAACAGTTTCTTTGTGCAATTGTCTGAAGTGTGTGTGTGTGTGTGTGTGTGTGTGTGTGTGTGTGTGTGTGTGTGTGGTGTTGTGTTTGTGGGTTGTGTTTTTGTGTGTGTGTGTGTGTGTGTGGTGTGTGTGTGTGTGTGTGTGTGTGTGTGTTGTGTGTGTGTGTGTGTGTGTGTGGTGTGTGTGTGTGTGTGTGTGTGTGTGTGTGTGTGTGTGTGTGTTTCAGAGTGTGCGTTTGGCCCGACTGGATGTGTGTAATGTGCGCCGTGGTTGACTACCCGGCCCGTCTCTATCTAAAGCCTGCTGACCAGCCGGCTCACTGCTGCATCTTCACAATGCCCAACTCACGCGGCATGCCTCTATACACACTGGTGATGACGTACACTCACGCACACACACACACACACACACACACACACACAACAACCCCCCCACACACACACACAGACACACACAAACTCCTTTACTGAACACTCTTTTTTCTTGAGTTTGCTAAATAATTTCCTTGTGCAAGTGTGGACTGTGAGTGTAAATTAATGCGTGCCCATACAGTAGTAAGTGTGTTTGGGTTGTGTGGGTGTGTGGGTGTGTCCTCCGGCCAGCAGGACCAGATTTTGACCTGTGACCCTCTCTGCAGGTCTGGACCCGGATTACAGGCCTAATCTCTTACCTGTCACTTTACACACCGCTGCACACATCTACAAAGGCTCCGGCAGCCAGGACACACACACACACACACACACACACACACACACACACACACACAAGACTCATTTTACATTTGATCTCGACACCACACACACTTTGTTTGTTACCCAGAAATGAAATATGTCATATAAAATAAACAAGGCACAACAACTCCAGCCAGCTCTGTCCTGTCTCACCTTCAGTATACATATAAATATACTCACTGCAGGTGGACACAACACTAAGAGCGGATTTGAGTGCTGTACATGCATGCACACACACACACACACTCACACACTCACACGCACACGGACAGTTATGTGCAACAGGGGTAGTTAATACTAGGCTTCAGGTGCTGAGCTTGATAGGGATGTAGCAGTAATAATCATAATGAGTCCCAAACATGTTTTTTCAGAAAGTCTTTTTCATTAGATAATCAAATAAATCCCCAATACAATGTTTTTTTTTTTTTTTTTTTTTTTTTATTGTAGTAGATGATTGGATGTCATGGAGAACACAGCCTCTCATCTCCTCTCAGCTGGGAGCAGAAAAAGCACCAAATGGACGCAGTATGCTGCCCACTCTTCCCAACAGCAACTTGTTCCTCCAACATTTTCAGCCATTTCCTGGATCTCTTTGATATTTTAGGGTCTCACAGCCCACCTCCCCCTCCCGTGCTCATCTCTCATCCCACCCCATCCTCTCTGCCTTAACCGAGCACACCGCTGCCTCCCCTTTTTCCCTCCTGGCGGGGGGTCCCAGCTGAGGATCATTGCCTTCGATCGGAGGGGCCTCTGATTGCGGGATTGGGTGCTCGTGGTGGACTCGACCGGATCAATCCCACCGATTCAACCATTTGGTTCCCACTGTGCCTGATGACAATGTTGGCATTCCACATGCAGCCCAACAGGCTTGATCAAATCTGCGGCATCGATCTGGATGCAAGGGCAGCGAGGGCTCAGGGAACACGGCCACATGTGTACCCCAGAAGAGTGCACGTTACACAACCACACAGAGAAAACCCAAAACACGCACATAATTACAAGATACCTCTCCATACAACCATCAACGATGTGAAAAAGGATCCTTACAATAGCGTAAGAGAGGGCCTGAAAGTTGGCAGGTGTTTTGTAACACAGCCTGTGCTGAGGAGTCACAACTCTGGCTTCAACAATGGCTGGTTCATGTTACAATGGTAGGAATGCCACTTGATCTTTACTGCAGTAATCGCAGGAGGCGGCGGGTCCTGCTGTGCTCTCATTTTCATGCTCAAGTTCACTTGCCATCAATCAGTCCATCACAGTTACAACCTGGTGGCTCCGTGTTTGGCACTCGGAGGACCACACTTGTACGATGGACCATGTCTAATATAAATTTAAAACAATCTATATGTCTTAATTTGGGGAGGGGAAGTGGTTCCCAACATTAGAAGAACAAACTCCAGTCCTCATCCAATGTCTCTGATCAGTTTACCTCCCAGCGAGGCGCTTCTACATCTGTGTGTGATATTATCCCTGGTCTCCATCTGGCTTCCCACCAACGACCACTGTCCTGTCATGTTGTACTGTATGTTAATTAACATCAGTGGAAGAAGTATTTGTATTTATTTAGTTATTTTAGTTTGTTTTTTTTGCAGCTTCCCACTAATTAAAAAGATTGAGGAGCATAATTGTCAAGTTAAAGTACCTTCTGGATTACTTTTGGTAATCTTTACTTTTCTTGCTGCTTGTAGTTGGAGCACTGAAGTCAAACAAGGCTTTGCGAGAGCTCCACCTTACCAATAACCTGCTAAACAGCTACCAGGACGCCCTGCAGCTAGGAGACCTACTCCGCTACAACACCACTTTACAGACACTGGAGCTCAGCAGCAATGCTGTAGCAGACGCTGGTAGGATGGCCATCTTTGTTACAGAGACTGGGCAGGGCAATTTGTGGCTTAAGACAGAGTTAAGTGGTAAAACGTTTTTCTTGATATTCTAGAAAGCAAATTAGTGTAGTTCCCCGAATGTTGCACTAGTCTTTAAAACCTGAGGCAACATAGTTTGCCAGCAAAATTCTTTCACAAGTTTAAATAATTAACATTGTGTGAACAAAGGGAAGATGTTTGCACAAGTTGTTAGCAAATGTGACACATAATCTTACTAATTGTAAGTAACCCTTTGGCATCTCTTGTTCAGCGTGTGCTAATTAAAGAATGACCCACCTAACTTTGCTTGCCAGCAGCTTACTAGGCAAAACAGCAAAGGTAAATACAGTGGGAGTGGTCTGTATCCTGTCAGTTTACAAATTAGCACAGTCCTAATTGATTATGTGAAAGGTTAAGCACATAGCTTAGGTTATAGCTGCTCACTCCCACTAAACATCTGTCAGTGCCATTTAGACTACTTCTACAAATCAGTTCAGTTAAACCTGTTCAGCCAATTACCGTAATTAAATGTTTTCTGTTGTTTTTTAAACTGTGCAGGTTTGGAGGAGCTGTGTGATGGTTTGCGGTGGCAGACGGCAGGTGTCAAGGTCTTACTGCTGAGGAGCAACCAGATCACTGCATGTGGCATGGTCCATCTGGCCAAGGCTCTGGTGAGGAACATAGCACCAGCTTTGAGTTTGGAACCAAAATCAATGAATGCCAACAGTCGGCACACAGCATATACTGTACATGTATTCCCATGGCAAAAGAACAGACCTTTTCTTTTCTCCATCGACATTGAAAAAGTAGAAGAAAACTCAAGCCTGTGCTGACCAATCAAAGTGCCACACAGAGTTCACAGAGAGACGTTTGAGAGGCAGTAAGATCCAAGCAGGAGGCATTATGCAACCTACATTTTCTTCAGGAGGTCACTACTGCTAACGTTAGCTGTGGGAAGCTGATGCCCAGCATTGCTCCTTCTAAAAATTACTTGTAATTCTAATTTGTGACAGGAGCTAGGTAAGAGATTTGTTCCTAATGATATTATAATGTAAGTCCATAGCCCTCCTTCCATTCTAAATTCATTCCAAAGTTTATGTGAAAATAACATGAGGCTTCAGCAGTCTGAAAGAGGGGAATTCCATGCTTAAAATACTGTACCCTTGACAGATATCCATTTAATTCTATCTCTGACCATGAAGGGATCAGAGCAGCTGTATCAGCTTGGTTAAACAGAGTTAAACTGTCCAGCTGATACCTGCTTTCCTTTATATGGTATTGAGGAAATGAAAAGCGTCGGCCCCATCCAGAGAGTCCCCCTCTGACAAAGTCCCTCCTCCACACGTTTTCTTCCACACTCCTAATAACATGCATTCCTTTTGCCTGATTGGCAGCATAAACTGCACCTTCCTGTCATGTGAGTGGCGATTGTGGAAGTCAAAAGGCTAGAAATTAAAGGCCTGCCACATACGCTAGCCCTGTCTCCTCCAGTGCTACCAAAAGAAGGAACGGTTTGATTAAATAATAGATGTGTGTTAAGGAGGGGTGCTCATGCGGCCTGCCAGTCACGGGGATAAGTAGATGTCCTTGCAGGCCATAATGATGATAATTAGACCCGTAGCTGGTCGTGTCGAATATGATGACGAGGAGAGCTGTTATTAACCTTTCTGGTTGGTTGTGTGTGTGCTTTTCCTCTCTGTCCTCGTGGCTTGTCGGTTTGTCTTTTGAAGGACTGAGACCAGGGGAGCAGATGTGGGCCAAAATCCACTTGACTTCCAGTTTTAGAATGTTGCTAATGATGTCTAAATTTCCCAAAAAGAAAATAAAAAAACATTCTGAGGTGAACATGTCATGTAGGGCTCTCGTTGTTCTCTACTTTGCGTGTTTTTTTTTTGTTTAAAGCCAGCATGTCATGTGTGAAAGCATACTGTGTTTTAGGTGCTTTCACACTCGTACCCCCCCCCCCCCCCCCCCCCCCCCCCCCCAACTTCTCACTCCAACCCTCTTGTGGGTTACGTTTGACAGGCTTCAACCATGCTCGACTCTCACACACTCTCAACCACGCAGTCGCCTCTTTAATTGTCTGCTATTATCCCTCGTGAATATCCATTTGAGATGCTCTTCCTCCCTCTCCTCCTCCCCTCTTCACCGGTGAAGCTTCTCGCCACGCGTTTGGATGTGGCGGTGCCTCTGTGTGCCGCGACTCAGTGAGGAAAAAGAGGGGGGAACCTCTCAAGTGTGTTTGTTGTCGCCGTGGTGCAAATTAACTCCGAAGAAGACGCTCTCCGGGTCTATCTGTTGCCTTCTTGGCTTGCTTTCCGCCCCCGCGCTCCCTCTCTCTCTTCAGAGCAGTGACCAGAGGAGTTTAACAAGGGTGGCGAGGCGAGGGGGCAACCGAGGAGTGGGTGGCGTGTTCCTCTTCAAGCTGTTGGGCAACATGGGCCTCTTGTGCCCCAGACGCCCCCAGCTTCATGCGCCAGCTAATCAACCTTCAATGCTAATGTGGCTCTGGAGAGTGGAGACAGAAGTTCTGAACATAATAATACTAATGATGATGATTTTAAAAACTGATAGTAGCATATTACAAGTAGTCCAAAGCATTGCATTGTCGAGGAAAGTCATACTTTACTTTTAAAAACGGGGATTAAAAGTTTTTTTTTTTCCTGAGATCTCTCCAGGGTAAATCCAGACAGCTATTCGTCCGGCACTTAGCCCCGCCCAAGATGATTCTGATTGCTCTAAAGAAATGCCAATAAACCAAAGCAGGTTGTTCTCCCATCCCAGAATGTTGTGTGGACTAGCCAGACCCTCCTCCGCAGTGCTGTGGAGGAAGGTCTGGCGATGCGAGACTAGTCCATGTAAGAGCGGAGATGAATGCTGTCTTTCAGCCCGTGCTGAAGGTCCTGCAGGTCCTGGATTTGAGTGAGAACCTCCTGGGAGACGAGGGGATCCAGGTGATCAGGGAGCCTCTGATGATGAACTGCTCGGTGCTGCAGCTCGGCCTTGCCCAAGCCAACATCACATGTGAAGGTACAACAATGCATATGCAGTACTCTTCTTTTCCACAACCATACGACGATGTAGGTCGTTTATTCGCCTTTATGCCTCCTTATCCTCCTTGCACTCTTATACTCCTAAACCAGTACTGTGGCCAATAGAGGGCGCCACCACTAAAAACATAAACATGAGTCGTAATAGCCCTATTTTTTGAGATTGTGTCTATTTTAATTGTAAATTCAATTACAAAGGACATTTCATAAAGATTAAGCCCATTAAAAAAATAAAAATTAGTAGCACTTGGCCACAAATTAGCATCTTTGGTTCCATTTCAACCACTTGTATGTTGTATTAGTTCTAAATACAGATGGAAGAAGAAGAAGAAGTTACCCCTCGAGTGGAAATTCACATTTTTCACTGTTAGTACAGACATTGAACAAACATGCTTACCTATACATGCTAAGGGGGTGGCAGTAGCTCACTCCGTAGAGAGTTGGGTTGGGAACCGGAGGGTCACTGGTTCAATTCCCTGTATGGACTAAAAAGTACGGAGTGTGGATTGGTGGCTGGAGAGATGCCACTTCACCTCCTGGGCACTGCCAGGTGCTCTTGAGCAAGGCACCGTTCCCCCCCCTACCGCTCAGGGTGCTGGTTTGGCTGGCAGCCCACTCACTCTGACATTTCTCCATTAGTGCATGTACAGATCCTGAGCATGTCTGTGTGTAGTTCAGGACTGTGTGTGATAACTAACAAAAGTATGGACACAGAGTGTAATTGGGGGTTTGGTGCCTTGCCCAGCCTTGCTCAAGAGCACCTTGGCAGGTGGCACCTCTCTTACAAACATTTGGTCTTTGGTCCGTACAGGGACTTGACCCGGTTCCTAACCCGACTCCCTAGTGAAAACCGCCGTGTCCGGGTGTCCCAGACCCCACGCTGACATTTATACGTGACCAACCGTCCGAAACTCAAATGAGTAGAAGACTAGGCAGGTTTGAGAAGGTGGAACAAATGTTTTGAGTTTGTGTTTAATCAATTAATCTATTATCAGTATAATTGGCAATTATATCAATTAATGAACTAATCCTTTCAGCTCTAAAAGAGGTAATTCCCTTTGTGTTTTGAACTAGTAATTAGGATCATTGGCGTTAAAAACCACCTTTTTTCACTAAAATTGTTTTGTCCATAGAGAAAACTGTTAGTAGTAAACAGACTACTGCATAAGCATTTTCTTTTTCTTTTCTTTAACTTTACAAAATGCTATTACCAAAATGTCAACATGATGTCACAATTTTTTCATTTCATGTGCATATATGCCCTTGCCTTGCAGTTTGGTGTTGAACTCATTCATTAGTGCAGTCGCATCAACCGCAAATGCAAGATCAGCCATCCAGTTTTTATTTGAGAGCTCTGGGATGTCTTTGCCTTTCATATCACAAAACTCTGGAATCTCTGAGCCACCTAACAGCTGTGTGGTAGCCTATGTCACCATGTTCAGTTCTATGCTCCTCCAAAACTGACGTTTTGTGGTTCAGTTTTAGCACTGACTTACACCTGCTGGTGGTGGTAGTAGTAGTAGTAGTAGTAGTAGTAGTAGTAGTAGTAGTAG
>NC_045752.1:25963982-25967677 GCF_008692095.1 Etheostoma spectabile
AGTAGTAGTAGTAGTAGTAGTAGTAGTAGTAGTAGTAGTAGTAGTAGTGGCGGCGATTCAAATGAGAATCCTTCAACACAGGGATCTGTTGTCCGCGCACTAAGCACACGGCTTTACCTTTGACTTCAGTAAATAAATACTTAGAAGTCCATGTTCGGTTAAAGCTAGCCAGGAGAGGTCTTTTAAGATCAAACCAGCTTTGCATCTACCTAGGCAAGCTTGCCTTCTCTAACATTTGAACGTTTTCTTTGGTGAAGGTGCTGTGGCGTTGGCGGAGTTCCTTGCAGAGAGTCGTCAGATTCAGGGGCTGGACCTCCGTCAGAACCAGGTGAAGGTTGGAGGCCTGATGGCCTTGTGTCTGGCCTTGAGGATCAACCGTTCTCTCTCTAGCCTGGATTTGGACCACATAGCCCCACAGGAGCAGGTAGGTGGTCACAGATCTCAATCACCTGCTGTTAATACAGCTACTGCCGGCTACACACCACACCCGATTCCCCTCTCCCGACAATGCCCTGAATTATGAGGGTTCTAAAGATTATCTTGCCAGTTTTTCCTGCTGCAAAGTATGTTAAGAATGTTTTTTTACATACCCGTCCATCCTGGCCGCACCGATTTCAAGTCGTACATATAAAACACGTTCAGTATTTACGATCCTGTCGTGAGTGGAGAACACCGAGGACGCTGCTACTCCTGTAGAGCCCGGGAGGGCTTCTGTGGGAGATCGATCTTAAACCGAGCTCATATCGCAGATCAGCGGATACCAAAGGGAGGAAGAGGGTGGAGGAAGCGAAGAGCGCTAACACAGCTAATGTTTGTAAGCAGGGCCTGAAGTTACTTTTTACCAGCCTTTTTTTTTTGCCCCATAAAAGTGAAAAACAAGAATTGCTGTTTCTCTATGAGAACTTTATCCTGCCCTATTCATGGTAGCCTACTCGTGGACATTGCGCCGTCATCACGTGCTATAGCGGGGGGGGGCGCCTTGTTAATCCAGCATAAAGGCATCATTTCCTATCCTGGGCTGGGACACACATTCATATGGTTTGATAAAGGACTTATTAGACTTTAACTTATCATTGCACCTACAATAATGTAGCTGTCCTCAATTTCACCCTGTACATCTCATCTGCAGTTTTTTCGTCCGCCGTGTGTAATTGTGTGTGTTTATGTGTGTGCGCGTCAGTCAGGATTGAAACAGCAGCAACTTTCAGCCACTTTATAGTGAAAAAACGTTACAGCGTACAGTACATTGATGTTAAAATGTAGACATGTTGGGGACTGAAATGTTTTACACATCTTTCACTGTACGTTGTGCACGTGGTACTGCTTTGTAATGAAAATGCAATAGGGGGCCCCTGTTATCAATCAGTGCCTTCCAGTGATGCGGGCCTGTGATTGGTCCGGACCCGTAAGCAACTGCGTACCCTGCTTACCGATAGTTACGTGTCTGAATCATTCAGTTCTCATTGGCTACTTGCCAGTGTCTTGTATTGAAGTTTACTCTCGCATATGATGAAGCCACAGTAGACTCAGTGATAACCAAAAGATTATTTTTTGAGATTAATTGAAAGCAGTTCTGGAGCTTTCCATCATATCACAGTGTCCTCATTAGTTTGCCCAGTTGTCATAGTCTGGCAGTCAGCAGACCAAGCCGAGCTCAATAGATGTGGGATTGAGCGTTGGTCTGGGGAGTCTGCTCCGTATTTTCTCTTTGGACTAACTTGGGGTTCAGTGTCTTGCTGTTTGACACATGTGAGGAAAGGAGGAGCCAGTGATAGAACTACCAACCCTGCATTAGTGGACAACTCAGTGTGCCTCCTGATTATGGCCCAGGTCCTAGATGTTGTTTTGAATGTTAACAATGAACTTCTAATCTCAACTTTGAAACCAGCATGGAGGGGAAGTCCTTGAAAGACACCTACAATCGCCATGACCCCTGCCCCTGCATCGGTGTGTGCAGTGGGATAGAACTGAAAGCTCCAGAGCAGTTGGCAGGGCTTCCTGCCATTCTAAGTCTTAGGTGCAGCACCTTAGCTGAATGAATGTAAAATGCGGCAAAAAAAGCACCAAAAACATGAAAAAATCTATTCAGATTTAATGGTTGTAGTCTTCAGCAAGTTTTGTCATTATTGTCATTTACTGTTCAAAAAATGGCCATAACAATCAACAATAGGACCCAATATAGCTGATGAAATTAATTCAAAAGTGCTTCAGGAAGAAGATTTTAATAAGTAAATGTTCCAGTCAATGATCTAGGCAGAGCGTTCTCGTCTCCCTCCTTCCTTTTACAGTCAAATGGTGGCTAGAACGGCTCCGGGTCAAAGGTCAATATGGAATGGATTAATCAGCGTTATTTTTTTAACACGTTGTTTTTTCAACCCTAATTTAAAAAACATTTTCTTTAGGGACCCTTCAACCCCGAATGTGTGCACCCAAGTCTTGAGTGAAAACGCCGGTTTGGACCGCGTGGTGAGATTGTTTTGTCAGCGTGATTCTTTAAGGCATAAAAACACGACCTGGGGTTATGAATTGTGATATCTGCTGCTCCTCGGCTGTTCATTGACCTCCACCCTGCCTGGTGTAAACAGTACATGCCATAGTGAAATGGATACACAGAATTTCAATTCCAAACTATTAGTGCTTTCATTTAAATTCCTGTCCTAATACAAAATGAAGGGCTGCTGTTGACTGAGGATTACTTATCCTTAACGTCTCATCTTTTGTGATCAATTCAGACTCACTGTGGTCACATTTGTCATTTGGAGACACGAGTAAGTCATTTGTGTCTCTTGTTTTCCCCCCCCTCTACCATCCATGGCTGCAGAGGCCCGAGGAAAACGATGCCATAACTTTAATACATGCCCCTGCTGGATTCACAAAATAATTACCCACACTTGCCATCTGTTTGTCATGATTTTATCTCTGCTAACTTATTTGCATATTAAAGCATTAATTAAAATCTCCAAGGAACGGAATGCTTACTTTAAAATTAACTCTGAAGGCGATCCGATCCGTGCACAGCTTCCAGAGTTGTTTTATTTATTTTTTTTGCAGTGGTTTTCTGTTTGTCTGCGTGTTGTTTACACGATTAAGTCTGATTTTTATGAAATGTCTCCTCTGGCTAAAGTCAAGCGGCAAGATGCGCCAGATTTTGGAGAAGCAGCTTTTTTTAAGAGCCATGATGCTTCTGTGAATGTGTGTCATTAAAGCTGGGACTTCTTCGTCTTTTTCTTCTCCCTCACACACCAGAGCCCCCATATTGGCGGCTCTGTTTTCATGCTCCTCTAAGCCGCCGAGAGACGTGATTAGCATTCCACCATTGTTGGGAGTTAGTGTGGCTGGATATTTTAGGGGAATGGTAATAAGGGAATTTTTAAGCTCTGTCAGGTTTTGGAGTCACACAGCTGGGATTTGTCTTGGCGTGGCATATCCAGGTGGGAGGAGTGACGATTGTATTAAAAAGCAAATCTTTCCATCAGAAAACAGCGGGTGGCCAGATCAAGTGTTCTCGCTCAGTCACATTCCCCGGGTCGCCAAGGAATACGTGAAAATCTCATTCTTCTAAGGAAAATAAGTGTGGGTGTGAATGTGAGTGAGTGACGGAGGGGTTATGGCAGCACTCTGTGTGTGTTTGACAGAGTCGCTGATATGGAGTTTGTGTGTTCATACATGTGCCTTCTGCACGATTTTGGGGAGGG
>NC_045752.1:25967687-25970931 GCF_008692095.1 Etheostoma spectabile
GGGGGGGGGTGCGATTGAAGATGCGCATATTTAAAAGGCGAGAAAAGAAGGTGGTAAGAGGGGAGAAAATCTGGGTTCTCTTGTCTTTGTTTACAAGAGTCAGATTTTTCATGTGTGTTGCCACACTGCTCCATTTGATCACTGGCCTGTTTGCTGTTAATTATTAATTATTTACCCATCTAAAATATTCATGCACCCTGGCCCTAGTGGAAAGCAGCCTTTCTGAGGGGCAAGTTCTGTCTGTAGCCATTGCACGGTGGAGCTGTCACATCCTTATCGTGGGGACTCTGTCAGCCCGGCTAATGCAGTAAACTTCCCCTGCCCGGCGCTCTCTTAATCGCGGGTCGGACGCCGGAGCCTCGGCAGCCTGTTTACCTGTTTGATGCTTAAATATTTGGCTTTGGATTAAGCCGACGTGAGCGTCCTCTCAGCTGTTCTACAGCAGAGGAGTTGAGTGATAACGCTGGAGAGTGTCCTCTCCTGAATGTCGCATGTCAGCGAGGTGTAGCTGTTAGAGAGCTGTCTCACAGAGTGATAATTACAGCAGCATGGTGTGTGTGTGTGTGTGTCAGTCTGAGCATGTGGTTCTCTGAGGGCAAGCCAAAAGGACAACAAAGTAGTTTAATGACTAAAGGGTCGTTTTGTACCAACTCTACTTGTATTTTGTTAAATAAAGCCTTGGCCTACGCTCGGAGGCCGCCGTATTAGGTACACCTGTACAATCTACTGCAGTTCAGTTCAGCTCTGCCACAGATTCCACCTTTACCAAGTTTATAACGTGGCGTTTTGTTGTCAGAAATGTCTAAATGACAGTATGTTTATTACTGAGGTCATTGTCAAAGGTGATGTTTTCACTACTTTATATTGACTGGTGTTTCAGTTTTTTTGTCCTTCCTATTTACATACATGAGGGGGTCAGACTACAGCTCTGAATATAATGCAGTCCCGTATAACACATCACTAACTATGAAATCAATGCTAAAACATGTAAATAAACCAACGCCTTTATGACTGTAATAAAAAGATTACTTTATGGCACATCACATGTCTTGGATTGCATTATATTATACAGGTGTACCATAACGTGGCTACTGAGTGTAAATGAAGCTTTTTAAATTAGAAATCCCCCTCAAAGTGCCTGATTTTGATGCCTTTAAACATTGTTTGAACCATGTTTTAAACTCTCATTTCATTCACATTACTGAAGTAATAGTATCTAGTTTCTTTACTTCCATGAAACTGTGTCTTAAAAACAACAACCAGGCATCGTTTCGGTGCAGTTGCTCCCAAGAGCAGGGCCGGACTAACCAACTTTGGGGCCCAGGGGCAACATGCGGATTCGGATGAAGAGCCGATTCACGCATCAAGACACTAATAGATACTGTAGAGTGTGTTTATTACAGGAAAGAATTCTTTGTTACATTTTGTTTTACAAAGTTAGGAAAGCAGTATTTGAATCAAGCCTGTTGCCTTACTCATGAAAGAATGATCCCTGTCACTTCCACACAGCTTTTTAATGGAACATTGGTATGGGATCACTACTCACTACTATTGCTGATACAAAGCCTAGATATCAAAATCGGTATTGGAACTGAAAAAGTTGGATCGTTGGTCCCAAGGTTGGAATACTTCTTTTATTGATGTCCGTTACCTTCCTCTTTCTTTGTGTTGCCGTTCTAACCTCTGGTGGATTTCTGAGGACTATGGTTACCTGGTCCTCAGATCTCTGCAGGGTAAATCCAGACAGCTAGCTAGACTATCTGTCCAATCTGAGGACTATGGTTACCGGTCCTCAGACTCTGCAGGGTAAATCCAGACAGCTAGCTAGACTATCTGTCCAATCTGAGGACTATGGTTACTGGTCCTCAGATCTCTGCAGGGTAAATCCAACAGCTAGCTAGACTATCTGTCCAATTGAGGACTATGGTTACCTGGTCCTAGATCTCTGCAGGGTAAATCCAGACAGCTAGCTAGACTATCTGTCCATCTGAGGACTATGGTTACCTGATCCTCAGGGCTGCAGGGTAAATCCAGACCGCTAGCTAGACTATCTGTCCAATCTGAGTTTTATGTAGATGACTAAAACTACTTCTGAACGTACACATGTTCCACCAAAACAAGTTCCTTCCCGAGGCTATTTTACAGAGGCACCGTTGCTCTGGCCGCTGTTTAGCATCGGCCAAGATGATTCTGATTGGTTAAAAGAAATGTCTGTAACCCAGAGCACGGTTTTCTCCCGTCCCAGAATGCTGTGTGGACTAGCCAGACCCTCCTCCGCATTGCTGTGGAGGAAGGTCTGGCAATGTGAGACTACTGTCAACCCCCAAAACGGATGCAACAGTGTTTTTGTGATGTGTGCTCTTTAGTACTTTTCCACATAAGAGTGGTAGCGAGCGTTGAATATGTAGCCATAAGGAAACATGGCTATGGAAACCAGATTGGCTGATATCTGTTCATATCCATGAAAAGATCTGCTGTGGCTATTCTTTATTTCAT
This sequence comes from Etheostoma spectabile, assembly GCF_008692095.1. NCBI lineage: Eukaryota > Metazoa > Chordata > Actinopteri > Perciformes > Percidae > Etheostoma > Etheostoma spectabile. The sequence continues at coordinate 25,970,184 of NC_045752.1, forward strand.
CCCACAACCTTGACTGTTCACGCCTCAGTTTAGTTTTCTGGCTTTAGATCCCATTTCTGTGAATGTGAGACGTACGGGAGTGATCCGAGAACAGATACATGTGTTTGTAGGGGTCCGTGGAGAAATGGCTGTGGGAAATGTACTGCACAGAGGGAACCATTTGAAGGAGTGTGGAGCCTTATTTTAGGAGCAGCGTGAAACAAAGAGGTCTCTGGGTATGTTTTCGGGCACCCTTCCTGTCACGGTCAGTCCCAGTAGGGTGACTAGGTGACAGGAAGGCCTGACCATGCATGTAGTCGGCACTCAGGTTTCAGTTGCATCATGATGACACTGGTGCTCTGGGGAACTGAGTGCGTAGGCAGACAACAGCAACCAGGCAGAACAAACCTCCCAGCAACGCCTCAGAGGGCAGTGGGGGGGGGCAGGGTTCACACTGCTCCCAGATCAGTCACTCACCTACTGGAACCACAGCACACAATACAGCTCACAGAGTTCAGAAAGCATAAAAGAGACTGTTTTTAACAACTATTTAACCAAGTGAATCACCCGAGAACTTCTCATTTCTAATGACCTAACAAGAGAAAGTCACCCTGTAACGGAGAATGTGCTCTTAGATAGATGAACAGCGCAGTAGATCATGATAAAATGTTGACTTATAAAATATAAACATTACAAGCTGACTGACTGAATAAGAACATTATGTAACGGGGAATAAGTTATAAGATGTAGATGTTATGACCATAGTCCA
>NC_045752.1:25970941-25971505 GCF_008692095.1 Etheostoma spectabile
GAGGGCTAATATAGCCAATAAGAAAGTTGTACAGCAGACAAGTGCTATGATTATGATTACTAGTATTAATTAAACACGGTTCACAGTATCTAACAAATACAAAATGTAACTGCAATCAGAATGCATGAAAAAGGGACTCTTGGGAGTTCCTCTATATTAACCATAGTTAAAGCACACTGTGTTGCAACCTAACATACAGTATCATTATCATTATCATCACTGAAGTCATGTCATGGAAAAGGCACAGACTGGATGGTCCGAAACAATCATCACCATTGGCGCTCTATTTCTACCCCATTTATTAATTTGATAAAATTGCTTGATTGTGCAAGCAGCTTATAACAACCCATATTTGTGTGGATGGGGTTACAAAATATGTGTTTGAATGAAATGCGGGACAAGAATGGGACATGAATCATGGTCTCCTGAGTGACAGTCTTGTGTTGTTTGACCCATCCACCACCCCAACCATTCTCCCTATGCAACATTTTGGTCTTTCATACTACTCTCTACTGATGTCTCTCTACATACTACTCTCCACTGATGTCTCTCTACATACTACTC
>NC_045752.1:25971515-25972406 GCF_008692095.1 Etheostoma spectabile
CTTGTCTCTCTACATACTACTCTCTCTACATACTACTCTCTACCGCAGTCTCTCTACATACTACTCTCTACCGCAGTCTCTCTACATACTACTCTCTACTGATGTCTTTCTACATACTACTCTCTACTGATGTCTCTCTACATACTACTCTCTACTGATGTCTCTGATTCTCCTCCTACCTACTACTCTTGTACCCCTGTCTCTCTCCATCCTATCTCTCCGTACTTCTTTCATCTACCTACTCTCTACTGATGTCTCTCTACAACTACTCTCTCATGATGTCTCTCTACTATACTACTCTCTCGCAGTCTCTTTCATACTACCTCTACTGTTGCTCTCTACATACTACTCTCACTGTTCTCTCTACATACTACTCTCTACTGTCTCTCTACATACTACTCTCTCTACATCTCTCTCTACTACTCCTGCATTCTCTCTACATACTACTCTCTACCCTCAACTCTCTACTCCGCATCACTCTCCTACTACTCTCTACTGATGTCTCTCTACATACTACCCTCTCTGATGGTCTCCTACATACTACTCTCTACTGTTGTCTCTCACATACTACTCTCACTGTGTCTCTCTACAGACTACTCTCTACTGATGTCTCTCACTACTCACTCTCTACTGTGTCTCTCTACATCCTACTCTCTAACCCTGTGTCTCTCTACATACTACTCTCTACTTGTCTCCTCTAACATCACATCTCTCTAACTTGCTGTCTCTTTATACTACACTACTCTCTACCGTGTCCTCTCCTACATACTCTCTCTACCTTATGTCTCTCTACATACTAGCTCTCCTAACGATGTCTCTTACACCTACTGCTACTACCGTTTGTCTCTCTACTCTCCGCTACGAGTCTCTCTCTCTACATAACTAACTCTC
>NC_045752.1:25972431-25973482 GCF_008692095.1 Etheostoma spectabile
TCTCTATACTCACTACTCTCTACTGACTTTCTCACATACATACTACTCACATCTCAAAATACTACTCTCTACTGTTGTCTCTCTACATACTACTCTCGTACTGTTTTGTCTCTCTACATACTACCTCTACTGTTGTCTCTCTACATACTACTCGTCTACTGTGTCTCTCTACATACTACTCTCTACTGATGTCTCTCTACATACTACTCCTACTGGTGTCTCTCTACATACTAACTCTCTACTGTTGTCTCTCTCACATACTCTCTCTACCCCTACTGATTGTCTCTATACAATACTACTCTCAATACTGTTGTCTCTCTACATACTACTCTCTACTAGTTGTCTCTCTACATACTACTTACTCGATAATACTCCTAACCTAAACTGTTTATCCTCTCTCACTCCTCATAAAACATCTCTAAACCCTAACGGTGACTAACTCCATACTGTTGTCGCTCTTTCTCTACATACTAGCTCTTCTAAACTTTGGCTCTCTACTACTACTTCCTCTAAAACTGAGGTGTCTCTCAGACACTAACTCTTACTCCTCTAACTGTTGTCATCCCGGTCTTTCTCATACTACTACTACTCTCAATACTGTTTACCTCTCTAGAACTACATAACCTAAAATACTATCTCTAACTGTTGTCAATCTCTAAACATACTACTCTCTATAAAAAACTAAGAGGTCATCTCTACATACTGTACACATCACTAAATACTCACTCTACTGAATGTCCTCCTCTACAACTAACTCAACAGTCATAGTACTAGTATTCTCTCTACATATAACATACGCTCTAAACTACTACTCATACTGTTGTCAATCCTATAATCCTATCATCTACTACTAACTCTCCAAAAACTACTAATCTACTCATAACATGCCTAAAAAACGTAAACATACAATCTAAACTCTAACACATAACTAGTATGTACAATCTATAAATGGCAATCAATCTCTACTGTTGTCTCTCTACATACTACTCTCTACTGTTGTCTCTCTACATACTACTCGCTACTGTTGTCTCTCTATATACTTTATTACTCT
>NC_045752.1:25973492-25992855 GCF_008692095.1 Etheostoma spectabile
CTCTCTACATACTACTCTCTACTTTTGTCTCTCTACGTACTACTCTCTACTGATGTCTCTCTATATACTTTATTACTCTCTACTGATGTCTCTCTTAGAGAGTCGTTTAGAGAGACATAACGGTAGAGAGTAGTGTTTTGTAAAGGAGACATCGTAGAGTTATAGTGTAGAGATAATCAGTAGAGAGTAGTATGTAGGAGAGGAAGGGTAGAGAGTGATAGTAGAGCGACATCAGTAAAGAGTATGTTAGGCATCATAGAGTATTGTAAGAGACACAGTAGAGAGTAGTATGTAGATTAGGTGAGAAACAACGTAAGAGTAGTATGTAGAGAGCCAATTAGTAATTCGAGAGGACAAACGGTATGAGTAGTAGTGTGTAAGAGACATCAGTTCAGAGAGTGTATGTAAGAGACAACTAAGTAGAGGAGTGGTGTATAGAGACATCGGTAGAGAGTGTGTGGTAAGAGATCGGATAATTTGACTGTAGAGAGTAGTATGTAGAGAGACAAGGGTAGAGAGTAGGATGTAAAGCAGACATCGTAGAGAGAGTATGTAGAGAGACCATAAGCTAAGTAGAGCAGTAGTCGAGTATAGAAGAGACATAGTAGAGGTAGTATGTAGAGAGACATCAGTAGTAGAGTAGTAGAGAGAACGATCGTAGAGAGTGGTTCATGTGAGAGACAGCCGACGAGTAGCGCTAGTATGTAGAAGGACTGCGTAAGAGAGTATGTGAAGAGTAGTATGTTAGAGCAGACAAGGTAGAGGTAAAGAGATCGTATGTAAGAATCAGTGAAGTTATTGTACGAGAGACCGTCAGAGAGTGTAGAGAGTGATGGTAGAGTGTATAGAGAGCTGTCTGTAGAGAGGGTAGAGAGTAGTATGTAGAGAGACATCAGTAGTAGTAGTAGATCATAGGGTATAGGAGGACACAGTAGAGAGAGAGTAAGACTGCGGTCGGTAGGAGAGATGTAGAGAGCATCAGAAAGTAGTAGTAGAGAGACAACAGTAGAGAGTAGTATGTAGAGAGACCGGTGAGAGTGTATGTAGAGAGACAGTGGTAAGAGTAGTATGTAGAGAGACATCGAGTAGAGAGTAGTACGTTTAGGAGAGTAAAAGTAGAGAGTAGTATGTAGAGAGACAGCAGTAGAGAGTAATAAAGTATAAGAGAGACATCAGTAGAGAGTAGTATGTAGAGAGACAAAAAGTAGAGAGTAATGTAGAGAGACATCAGTAGAGAGTATAAAGTATATAGAGAGAACAGTGAGCGAGTAGTATGTAGAGAGACAACGTAGAGAGTAGTTGTAAGAAGGACATACAGTTAGAGAGTAGTATGTAGAGAGACATCAGTAGAGAGTAGTATGTAGAGAGACAAGAGACTCAGTGAGAGTAGTGTGTAAAGAGACATCAGTAGAGAGTTTAGTCATGTAGAGAGATAGAGACAGTAGTAGAGGTAGTATGTAGAGAGACAACAGTAGAGGAGTAGTATGTAGAGAGACATTGCAGTACGAGAGTAGTATGTAGGAGGACATCAGTAGAGAGTAGTATGTAGAGAGCAACAGTAGAGAGTAGTATGTAGAGAGACATCAGTAGAGAGTAGTATGTAGAGAGACATCGTAGAGAGTCGTAGTAGAAGACTCAGTAGCGTAGGATGTAGGAGACTGCGGTAGAGGTAGTATGTAGAGAGACTGCGGTAGAGGAGTAGTATTGTAGTAGAGAGAGTAGTATGTAGAGAGACAAGGGTAGAGAGTAGTATGTAGAGAGACATCTAGGAGAGCGTAGTATGAGAGAGGACAACAGGAGGAGTAGTAGTAAAGAGTAGAGACGCGGTAGAGAGTAGGATGTAGAGAGACATCAGTAAGAGAGTAGTAGTAGAGAGAAAAGTAGAGAGTAGTATGTAGAGACCCGGTAGAGAGTAGTATGTAGAGAGAAAGGGGTAAAGAGTAGTATGTGGAGAATCAGTAGAGTAGTAGTAGAGAGACAAAGTAGAGAGTAGTATGTGAGAGACATCAGTAGAGAGTAGAAAGTATATAGAGAGACATCAGGAGAGAGTAGTATGTAGAGAGACAAACAGTAGAGAGTAGTATGTAGAGAGACTCAGTAGAGAGTATAGTTTAGGACAACAGTAGGAGTAGGATGTAGAGAGACAACAGTAGAGAGTAGTATGTAGAGAGACACAGAGTAGAGAGTAGTATGTAGAGAGACATCAGTAGAGAGTAGTATGTAGAGAGACATCAGTAGAGAGTAGGATGTAGAGAGACATCAGTAGAGAGTAGTTGTAGATTGAGACATAGTAGAGAGTAGTATGTAGAGAGACAATCAGTAGAGAGTAGTATGTAGAGAGGACAACAGTAGAGAGTAGTATGTAGAGAGAGACAGTGAGATAGTATTGTAGAGAGACAAAGAGAAGTAGAGAGTAGTATGTAGAGAGCCAAACAGGAGAGAGTAGTATGTAGAGGAGACACAGTAGAGAAGTAGTATGTAGTAGAGAGAGAAACAGTAGAGATAGTATGTAGAGAGACAAACAGTAGAGAGTAGTAGTAGGAGACACAGAGAGAGTAGTATGTAGAGAGACAACAGTAGAGTAGAGTAGGTATGTAGAGAGACATCAGTAGAGAGTAGTAGTATGTAGAGAGACATCAGTAGAGAGTAGATGTAGAGAGAATCAGTAGAGAGTAGTATGTAGAGAGACAAACAGTAGAGAGTAGTATGTAGAGAGAACAACGAAGTAGAAGTCGATGTAGATGAGAGACAACAGTAGAGGTAGTATGTGAGAGGCCCAACAGTAGAGAGTGAGTATGTAGAGAGAGAAAACAGTAGAGAGTGTATGTAGAGAGACAACAGTAAGAGAGTAGGAGTAGAGTAGTATGTAGAGAGACAACAGTAGAGAGTAGTATGTAGAGAGACAACAGTAGAGAGTAGTATTGTAGAGAGACACACGTAGAGAGTAGTAATGTAGAGAGACAACAGTAGAGGTAGTTGGTAGAGAGACAACAGTAGAGGAGTCGTATGTAGAGAGACACTCAGTGGAGAGTAGTATGTAGAGAGACATCAGTAGAGAGTAGTATGAAAGACCAAAATGTTGCATAGGGAGAATGGTTGGGGTGGTGGATGGGGCAAACAACACAAGACTGTCACATCAGGAGACCATGATTCATGTCCCATTCTTGTCCGCATTTCATTCAAACACATATTTTACCCCATCCACACAAATAGGGTTGTATAAGCTGCTTGCACAATCAAGCAATTTTATCAAAATTAATAAATGGGGTAGAAATAGAGCGCCAATGGTGATGATTGTTTCGGACCCATCCAGTCTGTGCCTTTTCCATGACATGACTTCAGTGATGATAATGATAATGATACTGTATGTAGGTTGCAACACAGTGTGCTTTAACTATGGTAATATAGAGGAACTCCCAAGAGTCCCTTTTCATGCATTCTGATTGCAGGTACATTTTGTATTTGTTAGATACTGTGAACCGTGTGAATTAATACTAGTAATCATAATCATAGCACTTGTGGCTGACAACTTTCTTATTGGCTATATTAGCCCTCATACATACCTGGACTATGGTCATAACATCTACATCTTAAACTTATTCCCCGTTACATAATGTTTATTCAGTCAGTCAGCTTGTATGTTTATATTTTATAAGTCAACATTTACTGATCTACTGCGCTGTTTCATCTATCTAAGAGCACATTCTCCGTTACAGGGTGACTTTCTCTTGTTAGGTCATTAGAAATGAGAAAGTTCTAGGGTGAGAACTTGGTTAAATAGTTGTTAAAAACAGTCTCTTTTATGCTTTCTGAACTCTGTGAGCTGTATTGTGTGCTGGTTCCAGTAGGTGAGTGACTGATTGGGAGCAGTGTGAACCCTCCCCCCCACTGCCCTCTGAGGCGTTGCTGGGAGGTTTGTCGCTGGTTGCTGTTGTTCTGTACGCACTCAGTGTCCCCAGAGCACCAGTGCATCATGATGACAACTGAAACCTGAGTGCCGACTACATGCATGGTCAGGCCTTCTGTCACCTAGGCACCTACTGGGATGACCGTGACAGGAAGGGTGCCCGAAAACATACCCAGAGACCTCTTTGTTTCACGCTGCTCTAAAATAAGGCTCCACACCCTTCAAATGGTTCCCTCTGTGCAGTACATTTCCCACAGCAATTTCTCCACGGACCCCTACAAACACATGTATCTGTTCTCGGATCACTCCCGTAGTTCTCACATTCACAGAAATGGGATCTAAAGCCAGAAAACTAAACTGAGGCGTGAACAGTCAAGGTTGTGGATGATGAATAAAGAATAGCCACAGCAGATCTTTTCATGGAGATGAAACGATATCAGCCAATTTGGTTTCCATAGCATGTTTTTATGGCTACATATTCAACGCTCGTACCACTCTTATGGGAAAAGTACTAAAGAGCACACATTCACAAAACACTGTTGCATCGTTGGGGGTTGACAGTAGTCTCACATTGCCAGACCTTCCTCCACAGCAATGCGGAGGAGGTTTGGTAGTCCCACCCAGGCTTCTGGAGGGGAGAAAACCGTGCTCTGGGTTACAGACATTTCTTTAACCAATCAGAATCATCTTGGCGATGCTAAACAGCGGCCAGAGCACGGTGCCTCTGTAAAATAGCCTCGGGAAGGAACTGTTTTGGTGGAACAGTGTACGTTCAGAAGTAGTTTAGTCATTACATAAAACTCAGATTGGACAGATAGTCTAGCTAGCGGTCTGGATTACCCTGCAGAGACCTGAGGATCAGGTAACCATAGTCCTCAGATTGGACAGATAGTCTAGCATAGCGTCTGGATTTACCCTGCAGAGATCTGAGGACCAGGTAACCATAGTCCTCAGATTGGACAGAGAAGTCTAGCTAGCTGTCTGGAGTTACCCTGCAGAGATCTGAGGACCAGGTAACCATAGTCCTCACGATTGGACAGATAGTCTAGCTAGTGTTGGATTTACCCTGCAGAGGTCTGAGGACCAGGTAACCATAGTCCTCGATTGGACAAGATAGTCTAGAGCTGTCTGGATTTACCCTGCAGAGTCGAGGACCAGGTAACCATAGTCCTCCAGAATCCACCGAGGTTAGAACGGAAACACAAAGAAAGAGGAAGGTAAAGGACATCAATAAAAGAAGTATTCCAACCTTGGGACCAACGATCCAACTTTTCAGTTCCAATACCGATTTGATATCTAGGCTTTGTATCAGCAATAGTAGTGAGTAGGATCCCCAACCAATGTTCCATAAAAAGCTGTGTGGAAGTGACAGGGATCATTCTTCATGAGTAAGGCAACAGGCTTGATTCAAAAATGCTTTCCTAACTTTGTAAAACAAATGTAACAAAGAATTCTTTCCTGTAATAAACACACTCTAACAGTATCATTAGGTCTTGATGCGTGAATCGGCTCTTCATCCGAATCCGCATGTTGCCCTGGGCCCCAAAGTTGGTTAGTCCGGCCCTGCTCTTGGGAGCAACTGCACGAAACGATGCCTGGTTGTTGTTTTTAAGACACAGTTTCATGGAAGTAAAGAAACTAGATACTATTACTTCAGTAATGTGAATGAAATGAGAGTTTAAACCTGGTTCAAACATTTTAAAGGCATCAAAAAAGGCACTTTGAGGGGGATTTCTAATTAAAAAGCTTCATTTACACTCAGTAGCCAGTTATGGTACACCTGTATAATATAATGCAATCCAAGACATGTGATGTGCCATAAAGAATCTTTTATTACAGGCATAAAGCGGTTGGTTTATTTACATGTTTTAGCATGATTCATAGTTAGTGATGTGTTATACGGGACTGCATTATATTCAGAGCTGTAGTCTGACCCCTTCCTGTATGTAAATAGGAAGGACAAAAAAAAAAACTGAACACCAGTCAAATATAAAGTAGTGAAAACATCACCTTGACAATGACTCAGTAATAAAAATACTGTCATTTAGACATTTCTGACAACAAAAACGCCACGGTATAAACTTGGTAAAGGTGGAATCTGTGGCAGAGCTGAACTGAACTGCAGTAGATTGTACAGGTGTACCTAATACGGCGGCCTCCGAGCGTATGCCAAGGCTTTATTTAACAAAATACAAGTAGAGTTGGTACAAAACGACCCTTTAGTCATTAAACTACTTTGTTGTCCTTTGGCTTGCCCTCAGAGAACCACATGTCAGAGACACACACACACACACACCATGCTGCTGTAATTATCATATGTGAGACAGCTCTCTAACAGCTACACCTCGCTGACATGCGACTTCAGGAGAGGGGACACTCTCCAGCGTATCACTCAATCTCTGCTGTAGAACAGCTGAGAGGACGTCACGTCGGCTTAATCCAAAGCCAAATATTTAAGCATCCAAACAGGTAAACAGGCTGCCGAGGCTCCGGCGTACGCCGCGATTAAGAGAGCGCCGGGCAGGGGAAGTTTACTGCATTAGCGGGATGACAGAGTCCCCACGATAAGGATGTGACAGCTCCACGTGCAATGGCTACAGACGAACTTGCCCATCAGAAAGGCTGCTTTCCACTAGGGCCAGGGTGCATGAATATTTTGATGGGTAAATAATTAATAATTAACAGCAAAAAGGCCAGTGATCAAATGGAGCAGTGTGGCAACAACATGAAAAATCGATCTTTGTAAACAAAGACAAGAGACCCAGATTTTCTCCCCTTACCACTTTTTTTCGCCTTTAAATAGGCGCATCTTCAATCGCACCCCCCCCCCCCTCCCCAAAATCGTGCAGAAGCACCATGTATGAACACACACAAACTCCATATCAGCGACTCTGTCAAACAACACAGAGTGCTGCCATAACCTCCGTCACTCACTCACATTCACACCACACTTATTTCTTAGAAGAATGAGATTTTCACGTATCTTGGCGACCCGGGGAATGTGACTGAGCGAGAAACTTGATCTGGCCACCCGCTGTTTTCTGATGGAAAGATTTGCTTTTTAATACAATCGTCATCCTCCCACCTGGATATGCCACGCCAAGACAAATCCAGCTGTGTGACTCCAAAACCTGACAGAGCTTAAAAATTCCCTTATTACCATTCCCCTAAAAACAGCCACACTAACTCCAACAATGGTGGATGCTAATCACGTCTCTCGGCGGCTTAGAGGAGCATGAAAACAGAGCCGCCAATATGGGGGCTCTGGTGTGTGAGGGAGAAGAAAAAGACGAAGAAGTCCCAGCTTTAATGACAACATTCACAGAAGGATCATGGCTCTTAAAAAAAGCTGCTTCTCCAAAATCTGGCGCATCTTGCCGCTTGACTTAGCAGAGGAGACATTTATAAAACTCAGACTAATCGTGAAAACAACACGCAGACAAACAGAAACCACTGCAAAAAAAATAAATAAAACAACTCTGGAAGCTGTGCACGGATCGGATCGCTTCAGAAGTATTTAAAGTAAGCATTCCGTTCCTTGGAGATTTTAATTAATGTTTAATATGCAAATAAGTTAGCAGAGATAAAATCGACAAACAGATGGCAAGTGTGGGTAATTATTTTGTGAATCCAGCAGGGGCATGTATTAAAGTTATGGCATCGTTTTCTCGGGCCTCTGCACCATGGATGGTAGAGGGGGGGGAAAACAAAGGACACAAAAGGATTACGTGTCTCCAAATGACAAAGTGACCCAAGTGAGTCTGAATTGATCACAAAACGATGAGACGTTAAGGTAAAGTAATCCTCAGTCAAAAAGCAGCCCTTCATTTGTATAGGACAGGAATTTAAATGAAGCACTAATAGTTTGGAATTGAAATTCTGTGTATCCATTTCACTATGGCCTGTACTGTTACACACAGGCAGGGTGGAGGTCAATGAACAGCCGAGGAGCAGCAGATATCACAATTCTAACCCAGGGTGTTTTTATGCCTTAAAGAATCACGCTGACCAAACAATCTCACCACGCGGTCCAAACCGCGTTTTCACTCAGACTTGGGTGCACACATTCGGGGTTGAAGGGTCCCCAAGAAAATGTTTTTTAAATTAGGGTTGAAAAAACAAAGTGTTAAAAAAATAAACGCTGATTAATCCATTCCATATTGACCTTTGAACCGGAGCCGTTTAGCCACCATTTGACTGTAAAAGGAAGGAGGGAGACGAGAACGCTCTGCCTAGATCATGACTGAACATTTACTTATTAAAATCTTCTTCCTGAAGCATTTTGAATTAATTTCATCAGCTATATTGGGTCCTATTGTTGATTGTTATGGCCATTTTTTGAACAGTAAATACAAAATGACAAAACTTGCTGAAGAATACAACCATTAAATCTAATAGATTTTTCATGTTTTTGGTGCTTTTTTTGCCGCATTTTACATTCATTCAGCTAAGGTGCTGCACCTAAGACTAGAATGGCAGGAAGCCCTGACAACTGCTCTGGAGCTTTCAGTTCTAACCACTGCACACACCGATGCAGGGGCAGGGGTCATGGCGATTGTAGGTGTCTTTCAGGACTTCCTCATCCATGGTTTCAAAGTTGAGATTAGAAGTTCATTGTTAACATTCAAAACAACATCTAGGACCTGGGCCATAATCAGGAGCACCATGAGTTGTCCACTAATGCAGGGTTGGTAGTTCTATCATGGCTCCCCTTTCCTACATGTGTCAAACAGCAAGACACTGAACACCCAAGTTAGTCAAAGAGAAAATACGGAGCAACTCCCCAGACCAAAGCTCAATCCCACATCTATTGAGCCGGCTTGGTCTGTGACTGCCAGACTATGACAACGGGCAAATAATGAGGACACTGTGATAGATGGAAAGCTCCAGAAATGCTTTCAATTAACTCAAAAAATAATTTTGGTTATCCTGAGTCTACTGTGGTTCATCATATGCGAGAGTAAACTTCAATCACAAGACACTGGCAAGTAGCCAATGAGAATGAGAATGATCAGACACGTAAAACTACGGTAAGCAGGGTACGCAGTTGCTTACGGGTCCGGACCAATCACAGGCCCGCATCACTGGAGGCACTGATTGATAACAGGGGCCCTATTGCATTTTCATACAAAGCAGTACCACGTGCACAACGTACAGTGAAAGATGTGTAAAACATTTCAGTCCCCAACATGTCTACATTTTAACCAAATGTACTGTACGCTGTAACGTTCCTTATAAAGTGGCTGAAAGTTGCGCTGTTATCCTGACTGACGCGCCCACACATAAAAACACAACAATACCACGGCGGACGAAAAAAAACTGCAGATGAGATGTACAGGGTGAATTGAGGACAGCTACATTATTGTAGGTGCAATGATAGTTAAAGTCTAATAAGTCCTTTATCAAACCATATGATGTGTCCCAGCCAGGATGGAAATGATGCCTTTATGCGGATAACAAGGCGCCCCCCGCTAAGCACGTGATGACGGCGCAATGTCCACGAGTAGGCTACCATGAATAGGGCAGGATAAAGTTCTCATAGAGAAACAGCAATTCTTGTTTTCACTTTTATGGGGCAAAAAAAAAAAGGCTGGTAAAAAGTAACTCAGGCTGCTACAAACATTAGCTGTGTTAGCGCTCTTCGCTTCCTCACACTCTTCCTCCCTTGGTATCCGCTGATCTGCGATATGAGCTCGGTTTAAGATCGATCTCCCACAGAAGCCCTCCCGGGTCTACAGGAGTAGCAGCGTCCTCGGTGTTCTCCACTCACGACAGGGATCGAAATACTGAAGGGTTTTATATACGACTTGAAATCGGTGCGGCCAGGATGGGACGGGTATGTAAAAAAAACATTCTTAAACAACTTTGCAGCAGGAAAAAACGGGCAAGATAATCTTTAGAACCCTATATTAGGGCATTGGCGGGGAGGGGAATGGGTGTGGTGTGTAGCCGGCAGTAGCTGTATTAACAGCAGGTGATTGAGATCTGTGACACTACCTGCTCCGTGGGGCTATGTGGTCCCAAATCTCAGGCTAGAGAGAGAACGGTTGATCTCAAGGCCAGACACAAGGCCATCAGGCCTCCAACCTTCACCTGGTTTGACGGAGGTCCAGGCCCTGAATCTGACGACTCTGCAAGGAACTCCGCCAACGCACAGCACACCTTCCCAACAGCCAAGAAAACGTTCAAATGTTAGAGAAGGCAAGCTTGCCTAGGTAGATGCCAACAGTGCGTTTGATCTTAAAGACCTCCTGGCTAGCTTTAACCGAACATGGACTTCTAAGTATTTATTTACTGAAGTCAAGGTTAAAAGCCGTGTGCTAGTGCGCGGACAACAGATCCCTGTGTTGAAGGATTCTCATTTGAATCGCCGCCACTACTACTACTACTACTACTACTTACTACTATAATACTACTCTACTACTATACACTAATACTACTACTACATACTACTATACTACTACTACTACCACCCCAGCAGGTGTAAGTCAGTGTAAAACTGAAACCACAAAACGTCAGTTTTGGAGGAGCATAGAACTGAAACAGGTGACATAGGACCACACAGCTGTTAGGTGGTCAGAGATTCCAGAGTTTTGTGATATGAAAGGCAAAGACATCCCAGAGCTCTCAAATAAAAACGGATGGCTGATCTTGCATTTGCGGTTGATGCGTACTGCACTAATGAAGGAGTTCAACACCAAACTGCAAGGCAAGGGCATATTGCACATGAATGAAAAAATTGTACATCATGTTACATTTTGGTAATAGTTTTGTAAAGTTAAAGAAAAGAAAAAGAAAATGCTATGCAGTGTTGTTTACTACTAACAGTTTTCTCTATGGACAAAACCATTTAGTGAAAAAAGGTGGTTTTTAACGCCAATGATCTAATTACTAGTTCAAAACACAAAGGGAATTACCCTTTTAGAGCTGAAAGGATAGTTCATAATTGATATAATGCCAATTATACTGATATAGATTAATTGATAAAACACAACTCAAAACATTTGTTCCACCTTCTCAAACTGCCTAGTCTCTAATCATTGAGTTTCGGACGGGTGGTCACGTATAAATGTCAGCGTGGGGTCTGGGACACCCGGACACGGCGGTTTTTCACTAGGGAGTCGGGTAGGAACCGGGTCAAGTCCCTGTACGGACCAAAGACCAAAATGTTTGTAAGAGATGGTTGCCACCTGCAAAGGTGCTTGAGCAAGGTGGGCAAGGCACCAAACCCCCAATTACACTCGTGTGTCCATAAACTTTTTGTTAGTTACACACACAGTCCGAGACAACACAGGACTGCTCAGGAGTGTACATGAACTAATGGAGAAATGTCAGAGTGAGTGGGCTGCCAGCCAAACCGCACCCTGAGCGGTAGGGGGGGGAACGGTGCCTTGCTCAAGAGCACTGGCAGTGCCCAGGAAGGAGGTGAGTGGCACAACTCTCCGCCACCATCCACCACTCGTACTTTTTAGTCATACAGGGAATTGAACACAGTGACCCTCCGGTTCCCAACCAACTCTCTCGGAGTGAGCTACTGCAACCCCTAGTATAGGTAAGCATGTTTGTTCAATGTCTGTACTAACAGTGAAAAATGTGAATTTCACTCGGGGGTTAAATCTTCTTCTTCTCTCATATGTAGTTAGAACTAATACAACATACAAGTGGTGAATGGAACCAAAGATGCTAATTTGTGGCCAAAGTGCTACTAATTTTTATTTTTTTAATGGGCGTTATCTTTATGAAATGTCTTTGTAATGAATACATTATTAAAATAGACAATCTCAAAAAATAGGGCGATATTACGAATCATGTTTATGTTTTTAGTGGTGGCGCCCTCTATGGCCACAGTACTGGTTAGGAGTATAAGAGTGCAAGAGGTAAGGAGGCATAAAGGCGAAATAAACGACCTACTCTCGTGTATGGTTGTGGAAAAGAAGAGTACTGCATATGCATTGTTGTACCTTCACATGTGATTTGGCTTGGGCAAGGCCGAGCTGCAGCAACCGAGCAGTTCACATCAGAGGCTCCTGATCACCTGGATCCCTCGTCTCCGAGGTTCTCACTCAAATCAAGGACCTGCAGGACTCAGCACGGGCTGAAAGACAGCATTCATCTCAGCTCTTACATGGATAGTCCGCATCGCCAGACTTCCCCACAGCACTGCGGAGGAGGGTCTGGTAGTCCACACAACATCTGTGGAGGGAGAAAACCTGCTTTGGTTTATTGGCATTTCTTAGAGCAATCAGAATCTCTTGGGCGGGGCTAAGTGCCGGACGAATAGCTGTCTGGATTTACCCTGGAGAGATCTCGGAAAAAAAAACAATAAATTTTCCCCGTTTAAAGTAAAGTATGACTTTCCTCGACAAGCAATGCTTGGACTACTTGTAATATGTACTATCAGTTTTTAAAATCATCATCATTAGTATTATTATGTTCAGAATTCTGTCTCCACTCTCCAGAGAACATTAGCATTGAAGGTGTGATTAGCTGGCGCATGAAGCTGGGGCGTCGGGGGCACAAGAGGCCCATGTTGCCCAACAGCTTGAGAGAGGAAACAGCCACCCACCCTCGGTTGCCCCCTCGCCTCGCCACCCTTGTTAAATCCTCTGGTCACTGCTTGAGAGAGAGAGGGAGCGCGGGGGCGGAAAGCAAGCCAAGAAGGCAACAGATAGACCCGGAGAGCGGTCTTCTTCGGAGTTAATTTGCACACGGCCGACAACAAACACACTTGAGAGGTTCCCCCTTTTTTCCTCACTGAGTCGCGGCACACAGAGGCACCGCCATCCAAAAGCGTGGCGAGCAGCTTCACCGGTGAAGAGGGGAGGAGGAGGGATGGAAGAGCATCTCAAAGGATATTCACGCGGGATATAATAGCGACAATAAAGAGGCGCTGCGTGGTGGAGGTGTGTGAGAGTCGAGCATGGTGAAAGCCTGTCAAACGTAACCCACAAGAGGGTTGGAGTGAGAAGTGTGGGGGGGGGGGGGGGGGGGTACGAGTGTGGAAACCACTAAAACACAGTATGCTTTCACACATGACATGCTGGCTTAAACAAAAAAAAAACACGCAAAGTAGGAGAACAACGAGAGCCCTACATGACATGTTCACCTCAGAATGTTTTTTATTTTCTTTTTGGGAAATTTAGAATCATCATTAGAAACATTCTAAAACTGGAAAGAAGTGGATTTGGCCCACATCTGCTCCCCTGGTCTCAGTCCTTCAAAAAGACAAACCGACAAGCACGAGGACAGAGAGGAAAAGCCACACACACAACCAACCAGAAGGTTAATACAGCTCTCCTCGTTCATATTCGACACGACCAGCTACGGGTTCTAATTATCACCATTATGGCCTGCAAGGACCATCTAATTATTCCCCGTGACTGGCAGGCGCATGAGCACACCTCTTAATACAAATCTATTATTTAACAAACCGTTCTTCTTTTGGTTAGCATGGAGGAGACAGGGGCTAGCGTATTGGGAGAGGCCTTTAAATTTCTAGCCTTTTGACTTCCACAATCGCCACTCACATGGACAGGAAGGTGCAGTTTATGCTGCCAATCAGGCAAAGGAATGCATGTTATTAGGAGTGTGGGAAGGAAAACGTGTGGGGGAGGGACTTTGTCAGAGGGGGGACTCTCTGGGATGGGGCCGACGCTTTCATTTCCTCAATACCATATAGGAAGAGGTATCAGCTGGACAGTTTAACTTGTTTAACCAGAGTGCACAGCTGCCTGATCCCTTTCATGGTCAGAGATAGAATAAATGGCATATCTGTCAAGGGTACGTATTTTAAGCATGGAATCCCTCTTCAGACTGCTGAAGCCTCATGTTATTTTCACATAAACTTTGGAATGAATTTAGAATGGAAGGAGGGCTATGGAACTTACATTACTATTCTGGAAAAAGCTTTACCTAGCTCCCTGTCACAAATTAGAATTACAAGTAATTTTTAGAAGGAGCAAGGCTGGGCGGCATCAGCGTCCCACAGCTAAGTTAGCAGTAGTGACCTCTGAAGACAAATGTAGGTGCATAATGCCTCCTGCTTGGATCTACTGCCTCGCAAACGTCTCTGTATGAACTCTGTGTGGCACTTGATTGGTCCAGCAAGGCTTGAGTTTCTTTACTTTTTCAATGTCGACTGGAGAAAGAAAAGGTCGTTCTTTTGCCATGGGGAATACATGTACAGATATATCTGTGTGCCGACTGTTGGGGATTCATTGATTTTGGTTCCAAACTCAAGCTGGGGCTATGTTCCTCACCAGAGCCTTGGCCATGGGGACCATGCCACATGAGTGATCTGGTTGCTCCTCAGCAGTAAGACCTTGACACTGCGTCTGCCACCGCAACCATCACACAGCTCCTCCAAACCTGCACAGTTTAAAAAAAACAGAAAACATTTAAGTACGGTAATTGGCTGAAACAGGTTTAACTGGAACTGATTGTAGAAGTAGTTAAATGGCACTGACAGATGTTTAGTGGGCATGAGGAGCAGCTACTAACTAGCTATGTGCTAACCCTTCACATAATCAAGAGGACTGTGTAATTTGTAAAACGACAGGATAGACCACTCCCACTGTATTACCTTTGTGTTTGCCTGTAAGCTGCTGGGCAAGCAAGTAGGTGGGACATTCTTAATTAGCACACGTGAACAAGAGATGCCAAAGGGTTACTTACAATTAGTAAGATTGTGTTCACATTTGCTAACAACTTGTGCAAACATTCCTTTGTTCTGCACATGTTAATTATTTAAACTTGTGAAAGAATTTGCTGGCAAACTATGTTGCCTCAGGTTTTAAAGGCTAGTGCACATTCGGGGAAAACTACACAATTGCTTTTAGAATATCAAGAAAACGTTTTACCACTTAACTCTGTCTTAAGCCACAAATTGCCCCTGCCCGTCTCTGTAACAAAGTGGCCATCTACCAGCAGCTAGGTCAGTTGCTGCTGAGCTCCGTGTTTGTAAGTGGTGTGTGTGTAGCGGAGTAGGTATCCTAGCTGCAGGGCGTCCTGGTAGCGGTTTAGCAGGTTATGGTAAGGTGGAGCTTCGCAAAGGCCTTGTTTGATTCAGTGCTCCAATACAAGCAGCAAGAAAAGTAAAGATTACCAAAAGTAATCCAGAAGGGTACTTAACTTGAACACTTATGCTCATCATCTTTTTAATTATGTGGAAGCTTGCACAAAAACAAACTAAAGTAACCTAAATAAATTACAAATATACTTCTTCCACTGATGTAATTAACAACAGATCAACATGACAGGCAGTGGCGTGGTGGGAAGCCCAGATGGAGACCAGGGTTATATATCACACAGCAGGTTAGAAGCGCATCGCTGGGAGGTAAATGATCAGAGACATGGATGGGACTGGGTTTGTTCTTCGAATGTTGGGAAACCACTTACCCTCCCAAATTAAGACATATAGATTGTTTTAATTTCTACTTAGGACATGGTCCATCGTACAAGGGGGTCATCGAGTGCCAAACACGGAGCCCCAGGTTGTAACTGTGATGGATGATTGATGGCAAGTGAACATGAGCATGAAAATGAGAGCGGGCGCAGGACCGCCGCCTCCTGCGATTATGCAGTCAAATGATCAAGGGGCCTCACATGTAACATGAACCCGCCATTGGTTGAAGCCAGAGTTGTGATCCTCAGCACAGGCGTGTTACAAAATACCTGCACAACTTTCAGGCTCTCTTCGCTGTCAGGATCATTGTTTACCATCGTTGAGGTTGTAGGAGAGGTATCCTTGTAATGATGGTGCGTGTTTGGGTTTTCTGTGTGGTTGTGTAACGTGCACATCTTACTGGGGGTACACATGTGCCGGTGTTCCCTGAGCCCTCAGGCTGCCTGCATCCAGATCGATGCCGCAGATTTGATCAAGCCTGTGGGCGTGCATGTGGAACTGCCAACATTGTCAGTCAGGCACAGTGGGAACCAAATGGTGAATCGGTGGGAGTGATACGGTCGAGTCCACCACGAGCACCAATCGCAATCAGAGGCCCTTCCGATCGACAGGCATGATCCTCAGCTGGGACCCCGCCAGCGAGGGAAAAAAAGGGGAAGGCCAGCGGTGTGTGCGGTTAGGCCGAGAGGATGGGGTGGGATGAGGATTGAGCCCCACGGGAGGGGGAGGTGGGCTGTGAGACCTAAAATATTCAAAGGATACAGGAACTGCTGAAAGCGTCGGAGGAACAAGTTGCTGTTGGGACAGAGTGGAGAGCATACAGGTTCCATGTGGTGCTTTTTCTGCTCCACAGCATGAGAGGAGATGAGAGGCTGGTTTCTCCATGACATCACAATCATCTACTACATAAAACAAAAAAAAAAAAAAAAACACATTGTATTGGGGATTGATTTGATATTAAGAAAAAGACTTTCTGAAAAAAAACATGTTGTGGGCACTATTATGATTATCTGCTAATCCTATCAAGGCTCAAGCACCTGAAGACTAGTATAACTACCCCTGTGGCACATAACTGTCGTGTGAGGTTGTGAGTGTCGTAGGTGTGTGTGTGTGTGCATGCAGTAAGCACTCAAATCGCGTTAGTGTGTGTCCACCTGAGTGAGTTAGTTACTATGTATACTGAAGGTGAGGACAGGACAGAGCTGGTGGAGTTGTTGTTGCATTGTTTATTTTATATGAAATATTTTTTTGGCGAACAAACAAAGGGTGTGTGGTGTCGAGATCAAGAAAAGAGTCTGGTGTGTGTTGTGTGTGTGTGTGTGGTGGTGTGTGTGTCCGGCGCTGCCGGAGCCTTTGTGATGTGTGCAGCGGTGTGGTAAAGTGACAGTAAGAGATTAGGACCTGTATATCCGGGTCAGACCTGCAGACGAGGGGTAAAGAGTCAAAATTGGTCCTGCTGGCCAGGAGGACACACCCAACACACCCAACACAAACCCAAACACAATTGTACTACTGTATGGGCATGCATAATTTACATCACAGTCACACACTTGCACAAGGAAATATTTAGCAAACTCAAGAAAACAGAGAGTTCAGTAAAGGAGTTGTGGTTGATCGTGTGTGTGTGGTGGGGGGGGTTGTGTGTGTGTGTGTTGTCGTGTGTGTGTGTGTGTGCGTGAGGTAAGTCATACCCAGGGTGTAAGAGGTATGCGCTGAGGTTGGGCATGTGAAGATGCAGCCTGTGAGCCACGGTGGTCAGCGAGCTTTAGATAGAGACGGGCCCGGGTAGTCAAGCACGGGCGACATTACATCACATCCAGTGGGCCAACGCACACTCTGAAAACACACACACACACACACACACACACACACACACAAACACCACAACACCACACACACACCACAAACACACAACGCACACACACCACACACACAACACACACACCACACACACACAAAACAACCACACACACACACACAAACACACCAACACACACTTACACCCACACACACCACTTAGCAAGCACAAAAGAAACTGTTCTACACAACCAAGAATAATATTCAGGCCAAAAGAAAGAAACTAATGTTTAGTGGAAGACAGGGAACCTCGCTATTCACTACTGGTCATTGAAAAAGAAAGTGCAGGAAGGTGTGAGTGAGTAGGCGTGTTACAGTAGGGGTGTCACTTACTAAGAATTTTCATGGGGCGGTTGGATCTATGTCCACCTTGAAAAGATTTATAAAAGCTTCAGAGATTTGCGGCGGACGAAACACTATTCAGAACGCGCAGGGAAAAAGTAAAGCGGACAAGAACGGCCAGAGGCTCACCGAGCGCACGCAAGCTCTAGTAGGCAATGTTGGAGAGTGTTTCTCGCGTTTCAAACTAGAAATGCAGCCCCCGTAGCAAGCACTCTCGCGATATTCACTGACGTTATACCCCTCACTATTAAACACAACAAAAGACAATCAAAGTTTACAAAAAAAAGCCTACATAGTCCGAGATTAGAAGGACCATGGGACGTTTTTCACAGACATTAGGACTTGTGACGTGGGAGAAAAGCATGGTGGTCAGTTCCATCACAGTATACCAGTGAGTTTTCCAGTGGAGCAGATGCAGGGCTTCTACGTGGAATGCGAGCCGATTTAAGAGTTTTAAATACACCTGTGCTTTTCTCTGTTAAGATCATCACATTGCTGCTGAAAAAGGTTCTATTACAAATCATCACACCATCTTCGTGCACAGGTTTCAGACACGTTGCAAGTAGCTGCAAGTTTCCAACTTGAACGGACTTTACGGTCGACTGCCCCCCCCCCCGTCCGTTGAATCTATGCAGCGCCGCAAAGCAGCTCAGACCTAAGATTGGGCATGTAACGATCAGCTACATGCAACGTCGACGGTTTGCAACGTTCAGGCTTTCAATCAAAGCATAGAATATTTGCTATCTCTAACACTATAATGTCGTCCTCCCTGAACCATCACACAGGACGGGCGACCAAAAACTGCCGAGTGACGGACTCGGCCAATGCTGCACCCGGGTGAGGGCAGGGTTGGATGCGGGGCGGTATGGGCCTCATGGTTGGCTGGGTTTGGGAAAAAAATATTCCATGAACACATTCAACCCTACAAGTTTTTTCATCGCCACTGCCACACGTTGCTTGCTCTGGAGGAAACTACTGGAACTGTCGGGTCCTTGTAAATTATAGAGTGGTCTCACGCTACGTAAGCGGTAATCTACTGTCAAAGATGAGATCGTAGAATGAGGTTAGACCTGCCTCCATCTGAATTATAGGGTTACCGCTCACATTATAGAGCGGTTAGACTGCTCTATGGAAATTATAATCTAGACTGATCTGTAATTAGGGTCTAGGACCTGCTCTATCTGTAAATTATAGAGCGGTCAGGACCGGCTCATATGTAAATCATAGAATGGTCTAGACTGCTCTATCTTAAATATAGAGTGGTTAGACTCGGCTTTCTGTAAAGTTATAGAGTGTCTATACTGTCTTCTGTAATTATAGAGTGGCTTGACCTGTTCCTATCTGTAAATTAGTAGCGCGATAGACCTATTCTATCTTTACATTATAGTGGTCTACATAGAGTGGTCTAGACATGCTCATCTGTAACTTAATAATATAACAATAAATAATAAACAAAACTTCTGTTGAATCGATGTGATTTACAGTAAAAAATAAAATCTTTCAGTACAAATTTACATTTTGACATGTTACAAAGTCCAACACAAGTTTGTAATAAAAACTGATACAATAATAAACAGCGCTACAGATAGTCGCAAATAGCCAATAAATGCCACGATAATCAGCCAGCTGCCAGCGACTTGGCTATCCATTGAATGAAGATACCAACGAACGTGAAGTGGTAACTGTTTGCAAAGGAAGTTTTCGCCACAGAACTCCACGCCGCTTCGAGCCACGCAGACCCGAG
The DNA here is from genome assembly GCF_008692095.1 of Etheostoma spectabile. Lineage (NCBI taxonomy): Eukaryota > Metazoa > Chordata > Actinopteri > Perciformes > Percidae > Etheostoma > Etheostoma spectabile. The sequence goes on from NC_045752.1 coordinate 25,992,747, forward strand.
ACATTACTTTGGACGAACGCAACCCCATCTTAACTGCCAAAGTCCATTGCTCAAGTCCTCACATGGTGTTCCCTCATCCTTTGGATCACACAGACACGGAAGTCATCAG
>NC_045752.1:25992880-25993037 GCF_008692095.1 Etheostoma spectabile
CTGTTGTCTCTCTACATACTACTCTCTACCGTTGTCTCTCTACATACTACTCTCTACTTTTGTCTCTCTACATACTACTTTCTACCGCAGTCTCTCTACATACTACTCTCTACTGTTGTCTCTCCACATACTACTCTCTACTGATGTCTCTCTACAT
>NC_045752.1:25993047-26002612 GCF_008692095.1 Etheostoma spectabile
ACTGATGTCTCTCTACATACTACTCTCTACCCCTGTCGCTCTTAATACTACGTCATCTTACAGCGCTGTGTATCTGCTGCTCTTTCTGGCCCGTTCCATCCAGATCCTGAATGGTACTTTTTGTGTCTTATCTGACGTTTTGACGAGTAGTATTTGACGAGTTGGGAGTGAGAACGGGTTGCACCGTGCTGCTGTTTGACAGCGTTAAATACAAAGGTCATATATGTTGTTTTTGGAGTCATTGGGAACCTCCCTATTCGGTTGTTTAGGTATGAGGACGTGTTGACCTGCCCCTTGTTCTTCCTCTGGTTCATTAATGTGCCTATTAAAAGCTTTGTTTTGGAATATGAAGGCTACTTTGTGAGCACAAAATAAACTAAAATAATTCAAGTCTTTAAACTACTTTTTGACACAGCACACCTCTTAATTGTCATTGTACTTGCAAATTCCTAAACAGTTTACCATGATATTTGTTTCTAAAAAGATAAACTGCTTGTGTTTCTTTAAATCTAATTTTCAATGCTTTGAGCCCCCCACAAAAATGATATTCATTTCTATTGTATTGTGGCAGAAAACTCAGCCATATATCTCAAACCCTGGACAGATCAAACTGGAGCTATCTGCATGCAAAGATAAGTCCCTTTTAACTAGTGTATTTTGGGTAAACTGACCCTTTAAAATGAGAAAATGTTATTCATTTTGATTTGATTTTTTTTTTTTTTTAAGAATAACCCCCTCTACCTAACCAGTGTTCTAGAGAAGCAGACTGCAAATCGTGTCAAAGGCAGAATACTATTATGAAAACCATATACATTAAATAAAATATGGCAAGAAAGTGATGTTTCCCACACTGTTTATAGAAAGTCTGCTATCAAATCAAAGCTGGACTTCCCAGACTAGCTGATGACATATTATCAGACTACAGAACATGCATTTTACAAAGCTACACATCTCCTGTTGTGTCCCTCACTAAAATGCAATATTACTTGTGCACAGTCGACTTTTCCTCCTGATACCTTTTGAAAGGGACAAAGCTGGATGAGTCACGCCAGCAGATGAGAGAGGGGGCTTGGGTTGCTTAGAGGGAGTTGATGGGGGGTTTGAGGAGGAGAGGGGGAGCAATCCCCTGTCTCTCTGCGAACACAACAACAACAGCAGCAACACACTCCTCGCTGCACCCCTGATGTATTTTCAGGCAAAAACAGGCATATTTGCCAGCTGTGTAATTTACTGCGGCTCTCATTTGCATATTAAAGCCTTAATTAGCCCCTCTGAGCGTGTGTGTGTGTGTGTGTGTGTGTGTGTGTGTGTGTGTGTGTGTGTGCGCGACGCTGCTGGTGTGGTGTGTGTAGTAGTTGTTGCGAGAGCCGTGTGTTGTGGGTGTGTGTGTGTGTGTGTGTGTGTGTGTGTGTGTGTGTGCGTGTTTGTGTACAAGTGAGGGGTTGGAGGGTGTAGTGTAATCACTTGGACGTGTAGTCAGGGGAAGGGTGGGAAGGGGGATCAGCAATTCGGGGTCTGGATTGGGGCCGGAGGGGAGCAGATATACTTCCCGCCCCGGTTCCCCCCTGTGGACCGGCTGGTTCTGATACGGAGCGAGGTGGAGCTCTTTGATTAATAAGACTTGACACGTCTCCTTGTCATTTTTAATCACTCCCACTCTTCCAAACCAAGAGGTGTGACCTGTGCAGTCACAGGAAGAAGGGATGTGTTATTTATCCTCTCAGGTAGAGGGGTGGGGGGGGGGACTGGCAGTCAGGAGAGTAGGTGGGAACAAGGAAACACCACACTCTTTTTAAAGTCTTCATATTGTAACAGTCAAAGTGACAGTGAACGTGTGCATATCCACACTCCCTACATCGTGATAACAAGCGTTGATTGGGAACCTCTTGGAACATGATTGTCCCTCAATTTTCCCTCAAGTAGCTTTTAAAGTTACAAAGAACATCTAGCCCGGCTCTGAAAAAAATGGACCTGTACTGTACTAATTTGTACGCCCTTGTTGTACACAAACAGAAATTTAGAAACAACTATTTGTGGTTTCAGCTTTGCGCGACATATGGATAATATAAGTTTAACAGAGATGATATAGTATTCTTGCTTCAGCTTTTTAGAATAAATTGTATTGTGCAATTGTTCATGTTAATATGTCCAACCCTCCACCATGTCAACCATGGGTGTAGACTGAAACACTGGTTTACCACTGACTCTTTAGTAAACGGTTGGTCCACCTAAACAGGTTGGTCCATCTGTGACAATAGCTGACTTGAGGACAATAACTCAAGTTGACTTGAGTTTTTCTCTCCTGCTTAACAGTAAAACCTACACTGTACAGGTACAAGCTGTCAACTTTATTGTTTGTTGCTAGCTTGCTCACTTTTACAAGCACTAGCCCGATCAGGCAACTGGCTGGTTGTATTTCCTGGCCCGATGGCTGCGGGGTAGTCTCGCATTGCCAGACCCTCCTCCACAGCGCCGCATAGGAGGGACTGGCGAGTCCACACAGCATTCTGGGATGGGAGAGAAACATGCTCTGGTTTATTGGAACGTATTGGAAAAGTGCCGTAAGGACGTATCTCAACTGAAAGTGTGTCAATTAAATAAAAAGTTGCCCAGCCCTCTCACAAAGTCACGTATCCTAACCTCTAGTGGTATTGAGCTATGCTAGTTTTGTGCTATATTATCTGTCTCTTAGATGTTTTTCTTCAATCCAATACAAAGGAGGTTAACAGGATTTCAGTTGTGGTGCTTCCAGCATTGTCAAACATTACTACGTCTCTTTCCAGAAACAATGCCCCGGTGAGAATGATCCACAGATCTTGCTGTGCACGGATTTCATTGAAACTATTTTCAGCAGAAGTAATGGTCCCTATTAAGGACTAAACTCCATCTCCCTCCATTGTGTTGGGGCTGAGCCAGAAATGTCATAGACATATATTTTTAAACCTGGACATAAGCGTCTGCATGGAAAGTTACCATTTAGAGAGGAAACATGTATTTGTGATTATGGTGAACAGACACTTTTACTGTGCATCAGACCTGCTCCTACTCCAGATACACAGTCATTGTCTGTTTGTATAATACTGCATAGTAACATTGTTTTTCTTTTCTTTTTTTCGACACAGGCCTTCAACAAATGTATAGTTTCTTTTTTGAAACTTTATTCACTTTGCAGCTTTGCCAACACACACCACACAGTGCGATACATTTCTGAGGAGCCACAAGGTGGTTTTATGCAGAGGAGGCTTTTCTCAATGGTCATAGCCCAGTAAGTCCACATTCCCCATTCAGACATGCAAGACGCTCGCTCAAACAACTTGGCATAATGACCAAAACACTGGAAGTTCTGCAATTGATATGGGCCCCCTCTGCATAAGGGGGCATATGTATATAAGCCACGCATAAGTGGGGGTATCGGATCGCATCGCCTTTCAACGGGCATGTCCTGAGGCGCCACGCTCAAACAGTCACCCATCAGCAGCTGGCAGCCTCTCATCTGACTACCATGAAGCCCCATGCGTGTCTATCTCTCTCGCTCCCTTCATCCACAAGCCACATCCCTTTCACTTTTGAATGGTGGGCTGACTGCAGAAATTGCCCCTGTCCACCATGCGCGCTGAATATTTAACTATGAATATAAAATATCTTGGCAAGACTTCAACCACCTTCAGAATTGAGAGCCCCTCCAACTCTCTCAGCATACACACACCCTCACACAACTCGCTCTTTTTTTTTTTTTTTTTTTTGCACTCATGGATCGATCCTCCCATCCCTGTATGGAGGGATGTCAGGTGAGGAAGTGGTGAATGATCTTCTCCGGTTGGGCACCAAAGTCCCAGATTGAAGGCGAAACTCCCGACACTAAAGCTCTGTGGATGATAAGGTGAGGCTGTGTTCTGGTGGAAAGAGGAGACTGACAGAGTGAGGGAAAACAAAACGGCTGAGGAGTTCAGCTTTGGCGAATTGCCTCCTTTTGCTTTCCATTCAAGGCCCTCTCTACACGCTCACTGCCAGACAAGTTTCCCCCCTCCACCTTAGTCCACGAAGGGGACAGCTGTGCCGGTTGCAGATCAACACTGGCCTGCGATGATCAGCTCTGAATATGTTCCGTTCCAGACCATCAGTAGGAACCAGTTCATGAAGATTTTAATTGAGTTAATGTTTAAAAGCAGCATCTGAAAACTAGGCCTGTGTCGGCTAGGTCCCCCCTGCTTGGTATGGAAATAAAAAGGTCAAACCGTGCTGTCTGTGCTCTGGGCCAGCGGTCCTCACCGGATGGATCCTTAAGCGGTCCCTCCAGGATTTTACGATGTTGCGATCGCGTCAGTTCACGCAAATTCAACCAATCACTGTGACTTTGGTGCCACCCGCAATTTGGACCAATCACCACCAACGTTTCTGCAAATTTGACCAATAACTACTTTCCCGCGACTTCAACCAATCCCAGCAGTCCCCCGTGCCAGACTTTGTATCAGCATGTGACTCTGAGAGCATCAATGTCGGCTGTAACGTTTCTTTTACTCTGAAGTTGCTGAAATTTGCTGCTGTTTCAATCTTGTCGGCTCCCGCAACATCGGGCATTTTGGGCCGCAACAATCTCAAATAAGGCCGCGAAATTCTGGAGTGGTTGCTTAAGGAGGGAAATGCTTTTATTTGACAGTGTCTTAGCAACGACTTTCAAGATATTCAGATAGTAATGCATTTGTTTAATAAGTCCTGTAGAATGACCTAGAGCAAAGCTTTGTCAATCAGAGTCAGAACAGTGTCTATTTTGTTTGAGAAAAATTAAAAGAATTGAGTTTTTCTATTTTTTCACACCAGCCGTGTTGCTGTATGTGACACTGGTTATTGCTATGCACCAATGAATTTTCCAAAATACACAGAAGAAGTAGCACATTGGAATACCCTAAAACAATAGGCACAGGCTCCTTGGCATGTCAGACAGAGTATCAGGTTCCAGCTCAAGTTTGAGTCATTCTGCTGGGTAAAACTGTGCCAATCATCTGCATCCATGGGTGGCATGTGCTGGTCAAGTCCAGGTGTCAAATTTGGCACCATCCATGAGATCCAGTCACATCTGGTCACAAAGTAGCAGGTACAAGCCAGGTTCAGGTCTCAGTATTTAGCCCTTGCAGAACTCACACACTTTGGTCTAATACAGGATATCTTCAGGTGGGTTGCTACACAAATCAATGAGCACATTGATGCTCTTTTTACTGGAGACGCTAATGAGACATTTACTTGTGTCACCTTTGGAAACCAGAGGCCAGTACTAGGAAGCCAGATTGGGCGTTAACGAGGTAACTTCAGGTTCAACCCAGGGTTTTGTGTATCATGACGGTGGATCACTTGTGACCAGGTTAAATCGCCGTGGTAACTTCTGCTGAATACCTAACCAGGTTATGTTGGAGATTAGAGATCAACCGCTGTAAAAGCACCGCCTACTGACCAATCAATACTCGGTTGATAACGGCGTCACCGTTCTTAGAAGATCAGAGAGAGAGAGAGAGAGAGAGAGAGAGAGAGAGAGAGAGACTAGCGAGGCAAAAGTAGACTTTGGTGATCCCATAGTCTGGTCAATCCTTAAGTCAGAAATTACATTTTCAAATCAATTTAGACGTTCCTTTTTCCTGATGTCAGACGTGTCACAGCATGGAAAATACCCAGGTAACCCAAGTTTATCACCCAGAGGCCGAATTAAAAGGATCTAAAGAATTTCTCTTTTCATACCATTCTGTCTTGCATGTCCCTCATCCTCTGTCCTAGCAACATCCTCCCCTGTCCCATTGCCCCCCCCCCCCCCCCCTTAAGTCTGGTCCGGGCACCATGCAGGGGAGGTAATTGGATTTGTTGTCACCTCCACTGGCTGGCAGGCCTGGCCTGTCTGCTCAGCTTAGTGATGAAGACATCAGTGTGACAGGGACCCTGGGAGAGGATCAGCTGGTGTCCTGGACGCCACTAATAAAGCTGTGGTCATGGCACGGCCATGCCGCCACGGCTGCAGCCAGCTGTTACCTCTGCCACCTCTCCTCCAGTGCTAGTGCCCGTTCCACAGCTTGGGGAGTGTGTATGTGTGGTGGGGGGGGGGGGGGGTGACATGGGGAATGAAGAGTGGGCAGCCTTATTAAAGCAGATGCCAGTCCCCCCTTCGCTCTGTTGGAGAGGTCAGAGAAACACTCCCCAAACACTCGTCTGTGGTTCCGGGCAATGCTGGCACAGGGCACCAGTGTCCTGGCATCCCCTGTTCCGTACCGTGTCGCTAAGCATCTTATTAAAGCACTGGCAGGAGGCTAGCCAAAGTCAAGGTCTGTAGTTTAGGCTTCACTGCAGTTGTCCCCTGGTTCACCCCATCAGGGATCAAGGAGTTATGGCCCTCAGTCTTCTGCAACATACACTGTATTTTTAAACAGTGCTCTCGTTAATGCAAAAAGAAATTCTAGTTGATCTTCGCTCACATGCTTGTACAGTTTGAAAGGAAGTGTGGGTTAGACATAGAAAATTGGAAATATTTTCCAGCTTATAAAAATGGGTGTGGGTGTTACAATCGAAACTAGACACTGCGTGACATATTCATTTATATCTGATTATGTGATGGCTGAAGTTCAGACAGTGAGATGAAGTAATGATGATGATGTGGTTGTAGTGGGGGCAGGGCAGCGTGTCAGCATTGAGGCTGTGATGATAGCATGGTGGTGATGACAGCGTGATGTTGATGACTCGTGATTTCTTTTTCTACCATTTCCTTCAAACCATGCGTTCTTCAGATTGCCACAAGCCATGTCCAAATATTTTGATTTTTTTATTTATTTAGCTAAAAGTTGGATTTTTCAGCTAAATCCAAAGCTGAGCTTCATGTAGGGGACGTGTGGAGGGTGATGCGTTCACTTACTGTTGGCCGTACTGAAGTGATGTTGAACATTTTAGTATGACCCCTTCATGTGACCAGGTTGTTAAATGGAGTTTTCAGTTTTTAAAAGCATTACATGAAATCAACCAGTAGGAATCTATTACATTAAAGAATTGGCTGAAATGAATGTGTTATTACTTTGGAAAGCTTATACTCAAAAATTAATGCAACCATGCTTGATCATAGGCAAGTGCAGTTAGTGAAACCTCTTGATAAACTATTGCATAAGCTGTGTTGCAAGACATTTGCAGTCTGTGTAATCCTCCTTTTCTCTTCCTGGGTCTGTTCTACCTGAAAACCCGTATGAATAATCTAAGCTTTGAAAAAAAGAAAAAACAAAAGAAAACAAACACTCCATGAAAACCTAAATGGCCAATATAGGAATATGAACAAAATCTATATGAAAACCAGACGAGTGCTGCATAAGCAATGCGTGTGCCCTTAAGGACACAAAAGTGCGGCGTGTCATTATTTCTTTATTTGCTGCATGTATTGCTTTTGTCCGTACTATGAATTTAAATATGATTAATACGGAGGAGACATTTTAGTGTGTTTCACTTTTCATAAAGCTAGGAACAGGCTGCCGTCCCTTGAATGTTATAGCTGCTTTATTAGATGCTCAGTGGTGAGTTCACAGTCCAATGTGCTACAAATTTATTTTATTTTGCTTATTTATCATATTCAATTTTTACTTCTTAATTCTGTTTCGGTGCTATCATTATAAACAATTTAGATCATCAGCCTCTTCATGGGATTTCAGTGTGGACACTAAAGACATTTTATTAGTAGGTGTAAATAGAATTAAGTTAAATGACGTCTATTCAATCTGGACACACGACACATTTTAATGCCAGGTGTAAATGGGGTCTGTCTGTTGCTGTGGCGATGACAAGCGGTGGGCTACCGACCACGTGATCTTCACCTGTTGAACTGTCTATTATAATGATTACAGACCGTTACCATGTGCATGGACTAGGGGCGTGAATCTTCACTGGTTCACCGGTTTGAATTGATTCAATATCACGATGCGTCACCTCCTCTTTATTACTATATATTGTTACACATAGTTTTCATGAACAAATTCAAGCAGTCCGATGTAAAATGACCCCCCCCCCCCCCCCCCCCCCCCCCTCCCTTTTATTGTATCTGCTCTTTAAATAGGCATTTCCTAAATGCAGCAGAGTGTGAACGCAGCAGACAGCAGGCTAAGACATCGAGCAGTCAGTAGGCTATAGTCGGTTATGGCCTGCTTATTGTCCAGGTTACGGAGCTAGAACAGTGACAGTAACCTGTGGAATTGAAAATAAATCAAATTTGGCATATAAAACACAAACATCCAAACGTAATAATCTCACAATCCTATGATATTATTTCACTTTGACATTTGTTTTGCGGTATGATAATAATATGTTATAATATATTATAATATGATCATCTAATATCTATAATCACAGCAATTCCTATCCTTTAGGACTCCTAAGGCCAGTGTTATTGCTGATGCCCAAGGCTCGACAGGCAGAACGCGTTCACTGACATCTCCTAAAACTGGGAAAAACACATTTCCTGAACGCATTCTGCCTGTCGGCGAGTGAGTAATTTGCCTAGAAAGCTGTCAGTCAGCAGCTATACTTGTGATTGGAGGAGAGTTATGGGGGAGGGGCGTTGAGGTTCCGTGGCAGTGTTGGCGGCGGGTAGAGAGAGTGGATCTCGTTCTCTTAATACATCCGATTATAGAAGATAGATTGACGTCCCCGGCGGGAGACTTAGCTACAATTAGCCACAAGTTAGCTGCCGTGTGCTAACCATGGATGTGTTAAGAGAGCAGTGCTAACATCTGCTAACAGCACAGCTCAGGCCTACGTTAAAAGTCAACACTAAACCAGCCTGCTTCTATGTGGAAGAAATGGCAGAGATAAACAGACTTACTTGAGATTTGGAGGTTCCAGGTGAACTTGAAGAAGACATTGGATTTCTGGGAGGATTCCTGGGGAGGTGCGGCCTCTCGCCAGTAGGCTGTGTAAATTACCTGTAAACCCTGCCCTCTTTTTGTCTCTCCCCTCAGGCCCCTCCTCCCTACGCCGAAACAGTGACCGAAGTTGAAAGTGAAAACCAGGGACATTGTAAAAATCCTGACAGCGGAAGGAAAAAAAACTGTCACTGAAAAGACACAGACATCAAGAAAAAATGTAGATTGACATTGAAAACCCGTAAAAATCGTACTGCAAACAAATGTCACAAGTGAAATAATAGCATAGGATTGTGAGATTATTACGTTTTTGATGTTTGTGTTTTCATGCCAAATTTTATTTTCAATACCACAGGTTACTGTCACTGTTCTAGCTCCGTGCCAGGTCCGCATCGCTGACTAAGCTGATGTGAAACAGTGTATGAAACTAGATAGATTACGTTCATTTACCAGTTAATCAAAGGTGCTGGAACGCTGTTCCGGATGCGTCTGCACTTTAACCTGGTAAGTCTGGTTGTACCAGTTAGTGAGAGAACAGATGGCTTGGTGGTTATTAACGGTGAATAAGATGCTCTCTGACAGATGACCTGGCATGACTAAGGTGTCGGTGACCTATATTCTATCCACACACACACACAAACACACACCTCACCAATGCGGTAGCCTCGGAGAACGTGTCGGGGGCTGTCACCTGA
>NC_045752.1:26002622-26002987 GCF_008692095.1 Etheostoma spectabile
TACATATAGCAGCTCAGCTCGGGCACTAGCCGCTGAAATGAGCCCTTCCCTTTCTCCTCTGCCTGCTCCAATACATTTTTATACATACACACTCTTATATACTATACATGGTATATCACCAACATTCTTACATTCGCCGCAAGTACACAAATATTTGCATATACTTACTAATGACTTTATGGGATAATGGCTGTGTGCTGATGAATACCAGCTGCCATCAGCTGATGACACAGATCCCTCACTTGTCATCTCCTCTTGCTCTGTCCAAACAGTAGAGAACACCACAAAAGTCACTGGAAAAGACAACCTTCCCTATTCCAGTTTTAGCGTGGAACTAAATGGCCACAGTGAACAAGACGTGGGGG
>NC_045752.1:26002997-26003220 GCF_008692095.1 Etheostoma spectabile
GGGGGGTGGTGCTCTGTTTTGCGTGACAAGGATGACTTTCAAAACCGTCTGTAATTCAGCAGCCGTCATAGACAACGCCGAGACCGAACTGATGGAGAGGCAGTCGACAGGGTCTGCCCTCAGGGAGTCTACTTGGGAAATGTCACAGATGGGAAGGCTTTTTACCGAGCCCTGGATTTCATATTCACCCGTGTAAAGACCCAATCACAGGCAGCCCCGCGGC
>NC_045752.1:26003230-26013131 GCF_008692095.1 Etheostoma spectabile
TCCCTCAAAAGTTATTTCACAACTCTCCAATCTGCTGTGCAGATTGTGTCGATTTGACCCTAGTCCGCATCAACGGAGGTACGTTGCCAGGATAAAGCCTGACACCCGGCATGTGAGCAACCATGTCCGGCTTTGCCCCTCACCTTCCTCTATCTGTGTGTGTGTGTGTGTGTGTGTGTGTTGCCATTCTCAAAATCTCTTCACTTTGAGAAACAACAACATATTTTGAGCTCGCGAGTTACACGCTGAAAATGCCAAGTTCTGAAGAGGATTTGGATGTTTCAACAAGGCAGATCTGGGAATGATTGTAAAGATGATCAAAGAATCTGTTTAGGGCATGTCCTCTCTAACTGGAGACACACTGGTAAGAGATAATGAGGTGGAACCATGTCTCCGGCTAATTTAAATAGCTTGAACCGTCAACTTGTTCCACCAAAACAAGTTCCTCCCCGAGACTGTGTGTGTCCTGTGTGTCCTCTGGTCCATGTAATAGACCATTCATAGAGCCTTGGGATAAGTGGACATTTTCCACGTTATAGATATTCCAGTCTGGACCAACTGACCATAGAGCCACAACACTTAAAATATAATAAGAGTTTGTTTTCTTTTATTCACAAAATTCTGCTTCCATTTCAAGATATTTAGATTTAAACAAAGAAACGGAGCCACAACAAACGGAGCTCTACCTGTGTTGATTCAGGGAGGGGAAAAGTTCTAAAGTGTGAAGATCAATTAGGAAGAATTAAAGTGGCGCTGGCTTGGAAGAGCATGGCCGGGGGTCTCTGCGGTGGTCTCACCAGATAACCAGCAGCCCAGGGCCTTCCATAATCACATGGAGGAGTGTTAGCTTTCACACACCGCTGCTAAAGAGAGGGATTAGAAAGTCACACAGCCTGAGAAATACAGAGAGAGAGAGAGAGAGCTGGTAGGTGCGTGTGTGCGTGTGTGCGTGTGTGCGTGTGTGCGTGTGTGTGTGTGTGTGTGTACGTAGTTTAAGGTCAGGGAGCAGCCGCACACTGGTGGAGCACTTGTCTGTTTTGCTGGGAAGAAATGCAAGACATAAGTTAGAAAATGATACGTTTAAGGAGAACAGCTTGTGTCTTTGATTCCAAAATGAGATGAGCATTCCCACGCAGTGCTGCACAGGGACAATAGAGGACATGCATTGTTGTGAGACTCTATCTCACTATCACTAAGTCAGGCATTTGACCTGTCACTGTCCATCTATGTAGGAGGATGAGCAAGGAGGACCTGGGCTGGATTACCAACCGGGCAACAGCTGCCCCTAGACCACAGAGCAGAAGAGTTCCTGGGTCCTTATGGTGTCCAAGACCTGCCCCATCCAAATCAGATTCACTTGTTATTATAGTAGTACTCCAGAGACACGCTGTTATATAATCTTATTGATTAATATGACTGTGTTTTATTAGAGATGTTCCCAGACTGATACCAGTATCAGGAAAGCCTCCGTTACTGCCTGAAACGCTGGTTTTGGTATCGGAAGGTTCTGGAGTTGATGATCCCATACCACATAATTTAACCCAGAAGAAAATCTACTTAATAAAATATGATCATTTTTTTAAAACGCCGGTTTCAGATCAGTACTCGAAATCGGCCGATACACAAGTTCAGGTATCGGAATCCGTATCCAGTGTCCTCGGCTTCCCGTTTGGATTGGATCTGTCTTTTAATTCAAGTTGTTATTTTTTTTATATATTTACACGATAGTCCCATCCGAGAGACTGAACGCTACAGTCCCCTTCAGTCCCCACTGTGACCTGGATGACCGACAACCTTCCCTGACTTCCCTTTAGTTTTCTACTGAAGACGTACATTTTATAACATAGCTTCATTTAAACGGAGAAAAAAAACGTAACATTTCCTAAAACAGTTGCTCACTTTTTATCAGACCAACAGGAGAGAATAAAGCATTTGCTGGAGACTATTTTCCCCCAACAACCAAATGAAAGCATTAGAAATGGAATTGGATTTACTGCCCAGAGCCTTCTCAGGTTCATTCATGAAAATAATAATTCCATATTTCTTGTCATGTCACACTAAAACAATTATAGTCAATGTGTCATTTAAAGATGAACATTGATTCAGTGTTGAGGAATTTTGGGGGAACTATGGTTTTGTGACCAAGATTTGAATATTTGTCTTTTTAAATTTGTATACTTATTTTCATTAAAATATCAATATTTATCAGTGCTATTGTCCAGTTTTATCAATATCTCAATATTCCCTAAAATAGATGCAAATGCTGACTGGTTTCACCTTATCCCTGAACCGCCTCAGATAAAGTCAAGTTTATGTAGAAAGCCATCAACCAAACTCAATACAAAAACGGAGCAATTTAACAAAAGACAAAGCACGCACAAAATCTGTCTGTGATGGTAATATAAAGCCTGTTGAAAGAGTTACCCCACATAAAAAAAAAAAACGATTCTCAAATATCATTTCAAGAGTAAAAGTAGTTTATTGCATGCGTGCGAGTATGTTTTTGTTTATGCATACAGGGTCAGAGGAATGTTTTAGAATTTATTCACAAATCATCTTCGGAGCGTCTCACGTTCAGCCCTGTTTCATCCGACTTTTATTTTGACTCTTTCTTTTTTTTGTGTGTGTGTTAATCATCTGTCTCCCGGTGAACCTCAGTATAATTATCAAATCATAACGTCCCAAATATGTTGGTGTTGGAATTACTGGAAGAAAAAAAAAACAAAAAAAAAACACGTACAGTAGACTGCAGTGAAGCCGGATAACAATGTGTATGTTAAAACCGAGCGTGGAACCACCTCCCACTCCTTAAACACCCGGCGTCATTTTCATAATTCTAATGAATACTTTTGCACTGGAATAATACTGGCATAATTATTTTTATATTTTCATAGGCCATGTTTTGTCTGTGTGCTGCATGTGGCGTGCAAAATGAAAGTCATTCGCGGGATTTGAGGACTAAAAAAAGAAAAAGGACAGTTTTCATACCTTAAAACTGCACTTTAGACCCAATTAATCTTTATTCGCTCAACATTCAAATTCAAAAAAATGTAATGTATTTGTATTGGGTTTACATTCATGTCTTTATCTCTTATTTAAAGATCACCCAGCTGGATAAATTCTAATAGATTTCTTTCTTTTGTCTGTTGTCGTCAAAACTTCACAGTCAAACGCTTTAAATACAACATAGCTTTGTTTCTTACTGATGAACATGAAAACACATTCTCTCATCTGACACACACACACACACACACACACACACACACAAACCCCTAAACTCAGGGAGCAGATATTTGGTATACAACAGTGACATCTTCTGTCGGAGTGATGGAAGGCTGCAGACGTGGAAGAGAAGAACAATGGGAAGGAATCTTAACGCCGCTCCGTGTGTGTGTGTGTGTGTGTGTGTGTGTGTGTGTGTGTGTGTGTGTGTGTGTGTGGTGTCTGTGTGTCTGTGTGTCTGTGTGTGTGTGTCGATGAAGGAAAGGCTGGTAATTACTGCCATTTATAGAAAGAGAACAGGGCTCTGTGAGGATGCTCCGAGTGCATTCATTAACATTTACTGTGCGTTATTCCACTTCCACTGAACAACGGGTAATGAATAAAGTCAATTCTGTCCGTTTGTCGTCCAGTAAGAGTTTCCGGGTGTAGAAAGGGAGCTGATGGACTTAATCGCTGTTATGTACAGTCGGCGACAATTGAAAGCCATCCCAGGATTCTCTGTTGCAGGGAAATTGCACTGCAGGTTTTTATTTTATAGAAAAAAATCCTTCTTTTTTGGATAATGACTAGGATGTGTCCAGAGCGCCCAGCACCTGACACTGACATCTAACGCATGTTTTGTAAATTTCCTATTATTTCACATTTTATTTAGGCAAAGTTTTGGTATATTTAGACAACTTGTCTGTTTGAATCTATTCACAGGTGTGTAAGCAAAGACATGTGGCGAGACATTACGGCTCAGAGTATTATCTGCTGGCATATCTCAATAATATATTTCCAAAAACCAGGTGAAAGGTCACGGCCCAACACTGTCTGCAGGGCCTGACAGGTTGGAACCTCTAACCACTAACCCCTGCCGCCTGTTATTGTGTTGAGCAGTTCTCTGTGACCAGGGGGTTTCTTGGCTCTTTCCGTTGCTCTGTCGGGGAATTTTAATTTTAATTTTTTTTATTTAACCCTTCCCCATTTAACATGCGCACGTAAACTCTTAAAAAAAAGGCTTTACAACTCCCTGTAATGTAGCAGTAAATTATGACTATGAATTTGTCAGCACCTGAGCCCCCCCCCCACCCCCACCCCATATGAAACATCTGTATCTGGCGTAACATGCTGAATAACAGAATACTGCATAGTCGCCATTATTTTTAATTGTTATGATTATGCAGCGATTTGTCTTTGTAGTTTTAAGCATGGCAGTGGACGCTGTGTATGGTTAATAAATGCTTTATAAGGCAGGGTTAGGTTCATGTTTATATCTTCATACACCTGTTATGGATGCTTCATAGGACGAGTTATAGTTTTATTATATATATATATATATATATATATATATATCAATCACTGACAAACATATGGATACACTCTTGTCCTTATACGTGCTCACAGCTCTAATGTGGTATACATACTGCTTATAAATGTACTAAATACAGGGGGGCAAATAAAGTGCCCCCCCCCACCCCATTTACCATCAAGCAGTGTGATCTTGAAAGAAATGTATAGCAAAATAAATTCTTGAACACAGTTTTTGTACAAAAAAAAATAAGTGGACTGTTTTTTTTAGTCTTTTTTTTTAATCTAAAATATGTGAAACTTTGACCAAAATCTTAACCTAACTAACATCTGGGAGGGGGTGTTTCAAAACTAAAATCAAACCTTTTTTTTTGTGTGTGTTTTCTTTGTTGGATATGCATCGTGAATATGTCTCATTGCTGGTGCGATCAGTTTCTCAGACCATAAAGACAGAAAAACTGACAAAAAGTGTTACTTCCTTTGTAAAAAAAAAAAAAAAAAACAAACAAGTGCAATCATGAACCACAATACTCCTTAGATATTACTGTACCCGGGCTTGAGTACAAAACCCTCAGCGTACCTCGATCACTTCAAATGCACGACAATATTAGAGCACGCTAAAAACATCTGTGTGTCTGAAAACCCCCGCACACCCCAGAGGGTTAATATGTACAAACTGCAATTATCTTTTGTGTAAATTAATATTTTTATTTTAAGACTGTTTTTTTTCCCCCCTACCCTGACAAGAGACAAATTCAGGGGGGGGGGGGGGCAGAAAGCCACATCCTGAAATTCATTTGAAATGTATCGTATGTGAGTCAGTAACTGTGTTTATGGGGAAACACCAGGCCAGGGAGGAAATCAATAACTTACACACCTCCAGATTTAAAGCCCTCGCATTGTTGATCGGCCTCAACAATATGACTTAAAAAAAAAAAAAAGACACAATACGCCACTCGCATAACACTTGAAACTGGCATCTGAGATGTCATTTACATATATTAGCATATAAAGTAATTGGCACAGATGCCAAGGAAGCAGCCGCAAACAGATTAATTGTCATCGAGCAGTCGTGGTGACATAGTTAAAAATGAGCTCCTTTTAAGGCACCAATTATCAGAGAAATTCCAAAGTAACCCTTTTTTCATCAGCGATTCCCTTCCCCGCGCGCACACACACACACACACACACACACGGTGAAAGACAGACATGTAATATGCATAGTATCAGCATCCTAAATGTATAAATATTGTAAATAGCTGTCTGTCGTCTTTCAAGTTGTGCCTTTGAAATCAGGCCGCATCACATCCCGCTCTGAAAACGAGCACATGTGCCTTTGTTTAGCCCAGACGAGAACAAACAGTGAATTCTCACACACACTCATTGTGAGAATCCGTAATGAATTTTCACAGATAGAAATAAGAATGCCTCTGCTGGGGCTTCCATATGCTGTTTTCTTCTCTTTTATTTTTTTTCATGAACACATTTAATACTTGCTGAGCCCGGTTTAGGCACAGGTATTGTTTTCTTCAGTGTGTGTGTGTGTGTGTGTGTGTGTGTGTGTGTGTGTGGTGTGTGTGTGTGTGTGTGTGTGTGTGTGTGTGTGTGTTGTGTTGTGGTGTGTGTGTGTGTGTGGGTGTGTGGTGTGTGTGTGGTGTGTTCAATTGATCTGCCTCTGAACCTAAACATGTTCTTGTACCACAACTTGTACCACATTGAAAATACCCCCCCCACCCACCCCTGTATCTGCTTTACGTGACCTTTGACCCCTTTGTGTGTGTGTGTGTTGTGTGTGTGTGGTTGTGTTGTGTGTGTGTGTGTGTGTGTGTGTGTGTTTTCAGTGTGCTGGTTACCTCCCTGCTAATAATAACTGAAAGTGGCTCCATTTGTCGGGTTGTCTTTGGGAGAGCCGCCCTAACAAATGAGCTAGTTCCCCCCCCCCCCCCCCCCCCCCCCCCGCACCTCAGAGAGCTTTAAATGCTCGTTCTCTGCAGCCACCGTGCAGCCATCTTAACTAATGTTGAGAGAGAGGGAGAGAGGGAGAGAGGGAGAGAAGCTATTCCCACGTGGAGACATCAGGCGAGGAAGAGGCAGAGTTTTCAATCACAACCTCCCACATGTGTTGTTGTTGTTGTTGTTGTTGTTGTTGTTGTTGTTGTTGTTGTTATTAGTGTTGAGGATTGACCACAGCGGCAGAATATTCCTGACGTGTAGTGGCTTCCCCTTGCATATTCAAACATGTGGACGTTAGGACACTGGTGGTCTTCTGCTGCCATCTTGCTGTCTGTCTCCATCAGTCCTTTTTCGGCTGTGAGTTTACTCATTCACCATTTCATCATTAGTACTGTACTTAAAGTTCCTTTACTTTGCATATGAATATACAGTAAATATACTGTATAAATAATATATAAGTGGGTATATAGACACATGCATGCATACACACACATACATGCGTGCATGCATGCACACTTACATACAGTGGTGCTATAAGTTTACATGCCACAAGTTGACTAAAAAGAAGAATAAGAAAATCCTGTTTTGGAAATTGATCTTAATGCCTTAATTAAAAAATGAGGTAAAATCCAATTATCTTTGTGAATGAATAATGTAAATAAATCAATGTTCTTCCTTAAAATACAGGGGGCATAAGTATTATTTCATGGATCAGGATACTATGCATCCTGATAAAGTTCTCTTGGAATTAAAATGTGATGATGTGGGTGGGGGGGGGCTATTTTAATTCCAAGGCCAGGAACTTTATCAGGATGCATAGTATCCTGATCCCATAACTGGCCTTTATAATAAACAGCTGCCTATGGGAATTTAACATAGGGGGTGATACTTATGCCCCTGTATTTTAAACATAGGGGGGGTGTATACTTATGCCCCTGTATTTTAATAGGGGTGTGTATACTTATGCCCCTGTATTTTACATAGGGGTGTATACTTATGCCCCTGTATTTTACATAGGGGGTTGGTATACTTAGTGCCCCTGTATTTTAACATAGGGGGTGTATACTTATGCCCCCTGTATTTTAACATAGGGGGGTGTATACTTATGCCCCTGTATTTTAACATAGGGGTGTATACTTATGCCCCTGTATTTTAACATAGGGGATGTCTACTTATGCCCCTGTATTTTAACATAGGGGTGTTACTTATGCCCCCTGTATTTTAACATAGGGGGGTTTATACTTATGCCCCTGTATTTTAACATAGGGGGTGTATACTAGCCCCTGTATTTTAACATAGGGGGTGTATACTTATGCCCCTGTATTTTACATAGGGGGTGTATACTTATGCCCCTGTATTTACACATAGGGGTGTATACTATGCCCCCTGTATTTTTACACATAGGGGGTGTATCTTATGCCCCTGTATTTTAACTAGGGGGGGTATACTTATCCCCCTGTATTTTAACATAGGGGGGTGTATACTATGCCCCTGTATTTTAACATAGGGGGGTGATACTTATGCCCTGTATTTTAACATAGGGGGTGTATACTTATCCCCTGTATTTTTAACATAGGGTGTATACTTATGCCCCTGTATTTTTAACATAGGGGTGTGGATCCTTATGCCCCTGTATTTTAACATGGGGTGTGTATACTATCCCCCTGTATTTTAACATAGGGGTGTATACTATGCCCCTGTATTTTACAATAGGGGGGTGTATACTTATGCCCTGTATTTTAACATAGGGGGTGTATACTTATGCCCCTGTTTTTTAACATAGGGGTTGTATACTTATGCCCCTGTATTTTAATAGGGGGTGTATCTTATGCCCCCTGTATTTTAACATGGGGGTGTATACTTATGCCCCTGTATTTTAACATGGGGGGTGTAATACTTATGCCCCTGTATTTTAACATAGGGGTGTATACTTATGCCCCTGTATTTTAACATATGGGGGTGTATACTTATGCCCCTGTATTTTAACATAGGGGGGTGTATACTTATGCCCCCTGTATTTTAAATAGGGGGGTGTATACTTATGCCCCTGTATTTTACCATAGGGGGGTGTATACTTATGCCCCTGTATTTTAACAATAGGGGGGTGTATACTTGCCCCTGTATTTTAACATAGGGGGTGTATACTTATGCCCTTGTATTTTAACATAGGGGGGTGTATACTAGGCCCCTGTATTTAACATAGGGGGGTGTATACTTATGCCCCCTGTATTTTACATGGGGGTGTATACTATGCCCCTGTATTTTACATAGGGGGTGGTAACTTATGCCCTGTATTTTAACATAGGGGGGTGTATACTTATGCCCCTGTATTTAACATAGGGGGGTGTATACTTTGCCCTGTTTTTAACATAGGGGTGTTATACTTATCCCCCTGTATTTTAACATAGGGGTGTGTATACTTATGCCCCTGTATTTTAACATGGGGGGTGTATACTTATGCCCCTGTTATTTAACATAGGGGGGTGTATACTTATGCCCCTGTATTTTAACATAGGGGGTGTTATACTTATCCCCCTGTATTTAGGAACACATTTTTTATTACAACATTATTCTTCACAAAGAAATTGTTGTCATTAAAGGTTGGATTTTACTTCATTTTTTTAATTAGGCATGAAGATGATTTCCAATACACGATTTTATTATTCCTCTTTTTAGTCAACTTAAGCATGGGCATGTAAACTTATGAGCACCACTGTACATACATACGCACTTAATCACTCAGGAGTTTCTAATCTGCTGCCGCACCGGCGGAATAAGAAGAGCAGTCATTGGTGAAAGAAACTGGAAGCTTAGCTTACATGTGCACTGTCAAGTGCACAACAGTGCAACTCCACCTATAAAGCTTCAAAAATGGCCAAGGCCTGGACTTGATGAACTCCCACCATGCAACACTGTAAGGACCATCCACTACATGAACGATGGAAACAAAAGGAAACGAGTTTATCTGGGTTTTCAGCAGTGAAATAAACAGTGTGTGTTTGCGTGCAATTTTGAGTTGTCTACTGTACTGCTGTCGCAGAAGTAGACTTTAATATTTGTGTGTATGTGTGTGTGTGTGTATGTGTGTGTCTTACTAATTTTCTAATGCGGGGCCAGCAGGAACCTGCCTTTATCTCTATTAGTTTAGTAGCCTGGCAAACAAAGAGAGTCTGTGGCCGTGGCACCGAGCCAGAGGAAGACTCGTAAAAGCACTTGTCCATCTGCGTCTCCTCCTCCTGCTCCTCCTCCCCCACTCTGATTCCTTCTCTCTGGGTGTGAAAGATGGGGTGGGGTGAGGGGAGGGGGGTGTCTTCATACGAGGCACAGCAGTCCACTTACTCAGTCTAGGTATTGATTGTTCCACTGGTGATCAAGTGCAAATAAATGTAGTGTAGATTAAGGGAGTGTGTGTGTGTGTCTGTCTGTCTGTCTGTCT
>NC_045752.1:26013141-26028069 GCF_008692095.1 Etheostoma spectabile
CTGTCTGTCTGTCTGTCTGTCTGAGTGTGTGAAATCAGTAAATTAGTTTGGCTTTGCTCAAAGTCTGGCACCTCATCCCTATGTAGGAAGATGTTACAGCATGGCGCAGTTACCAGTTCGTCTTTATAATAAATAATAAAGCTATTAGTGGTACTTGAGTACTTGAGATTATTGTGTCAGCTGACCTTAGAAACTGTCCCAGGGCTTTCAGTCATATTCCATGAGCTACGTCAGCAGATGTAGTTAACATATGTGTCATAGAAGTGGAAAGGATCACAGGCACAAAAGTTTGGAAGCCCTTGAGAGACGTTGTCTGTCTCTCAGTACACGTGAAGGCAGGTCACAGCCGCGGATTAAACCACATTTGGTGCTGTAGTGAGTATTTTTCGCAGCAGTTGTGTGTGTGTGGGGGGGGGGGGGGAGATATCAGGCTGTGGTACACATACATACAGAGCTTGTTAATAAAGACATACACTGTTGGTTTGGGTCTGCACATGGGATTGCTTGACAAGGAGACAAAGATAGAATTTCACCAGCCTTATCCTGTAATTGCTATATCATAATGATCATAGAGGGTCATTTTACAAACCTGCCACGCTTTACTCAGGTCAGGTATATGGTCTGTAGCTCCAGCTAAAGCCACGGGGGTGGGGGGGGCACGCTTGTCAGCCTCATTACACGGCATATGCTCCTCACCGCTACACCAGCCGCTCACTAGATGCTGACTGGGTGGTGGTTTGGTGCCAGGGCACTGCCGACATGTCCCCATGTGACTGTGGAGACAGGCTGGGGACACTGTTCCCCAATGTAGGTCCATCAGGGTGAACAGATAAATACATACAGTACAGTAAATGGTTCACTATGTCAAATGATGCGTGGAAAATAAGTTTCACTGCTTGTGAATGGACATTTTTTATTGGAAGAATATATTATTTGTTCCTTAAAACAGTTATTTCTTGTTGATTGTGGTGCTTTCCTGTTGTTCTGATGTAAGTGGTCTGATGCTGTTTCCCAAAAAATGCTGGAAAATTGTTATATATACACTTTCTTTTTTCTATAGGAGCCATCTGGTGGTCCTACTTGGCACCTGTGACTTTAAGGGCTCCTTGCTCAGGGGTCTCATTTCTAAAGGTGGCGGATGCACCAAACGGGGCTGGTAATGTGCGTACGCCACTTCCCACGCAAAGGTTTTATAAAAAACTACCTCGACGGGAGAATGTGCGGTCCTCCACGCAAACTCTGACCCATGTGTACGCACATTTGGAGACAATGGGAACCGGTGACGCAGATGGTGAGGAGGTGGACTGATGTCGGACGGCAGACAGTACATATGATTACTCTTTATATTTTATTAAGTATTGATGCCTCACACACATCTTTTCTCTCCTTATCATCCACGTTCTCAGTTGTGCTTAATGCTGCATGATGGCACTGCTGACCATAAATAAATAATTAAATCTGTATTACATCTAGAGGAGCGGCCAATATAATAGGCTGAGCAATACTTATGAAATGAAACCTTAAAAATATATAAGCTATATCTCAGAAAACAAGCAGCCTGTTAATTAATTATGTTAATTATGTTTCAGCGCTGTGGGCGCAAAGAGCGTCTGTCCCAGTCTGTACGTCACTTCTCTTCTTCTTCTGCTTCTCTTCTTCTACTACTCCTCTTCTTCTTCCACTCCTCTTCGTCTTCTACTTCTCTTCTTCTTTTACTGTTCTTCCTCTTCTACTGCTCTTCTCCTTCTAGTTCTCTTCTTCTTTTACTGTTCTTCCTCTTCTACTGCTCTTCTCCTTCTACTTCTCTTCTTCTTTTACTGTTCTTCCTCTTCTACTGCTCTTCTCCTTCTAGTTCTCTTCTTCTTTTACTGCTCTTCTTCTTCTACTGCTCTTCTTCTTCTATTTCTCTTCTTGTTTTACTGGTCTTCTTCTTCTTCCGCTGCTCTTCTTCTAGTTCTCTTCTTCTTCTACTGCTCTTCTTCTAGTTCTCTTCTTCTTCTCTTCTTCTACTGCTCTTCTAATTTTCTTCTACTTCTCTTCTTCTACTTCTCTTCTTCTTGTGTTTCTTTTCCATTTCTACTTCTCTACTTCTCTTCTTCTTCTAGTTCTCTTCTTCTACTTCTCCTAGTTCTCTTCTTCTTCTCTTCTTCTACTTTTCTTCTACTTCTCTTCTTGTACTTTTCTTCTTCTAGTTCTCGTCTTCTTCTAGTTCTCCTTCTTCTACTGCTCTTCTAGTTGCCTTCTGGGGGGGTCAACATGCAGGACACGATCACGGGTCGGACTCGAACCCTGGACCTCTGTGTTAAGGTATCTATGTAAATGTGCGCCTGCTGTACCACTGAGCAGGAAGATATTTGACCCTGTCTACCCACGTCTCTGCGTGGTGTGTGTGCTCTACAGATGGATCACATTGATCTGGGTGAAGGCTTTCAACATGGCGGCCCTTTTATTCCAGTCCCAGATCCTTACTGAGCGCCCACAAAGGCCATTGGCCTTCTGCTTTTCTGGACCAATAGAACAGGAGCTCTAGAGTCGGTCTTTCGAAGACTTGTCCCTGGGGATTTGGTCCAACATTCCAACAAGCAGTTTGTGTTTGGCCCCCAGGGGCAATCATCAGGCAACTGTGTGTGTGTGTTGGGGGTGTGTGGTGTGTGTGTGTGTGTGTGTGTGTGGGTGTGTGGTGTGTGTCCCACGTACTGGGTTTATAGTGGTGTGTAGCCTGAGCTCTCGTTGATCCCTTTGGCTCTGTGTATTGCTCCTTGGCATCCTGCTTTCCTCTCTTCCAGAAGGCAGTAGTCGTGACCCTGACCCCCTTCACCGTCCCCCGTCCCCCACACCACACACACACACACACACACACACACACTCTCTCGCTCTACACTCTCACACTCACACCACGCCAGACAAACCTTTCACCAGCAGAAGGTGAATTGTGTTTTCCACATGCCTTGCTCTCACCCATGCAGCCCCCCACATCCTCCTCCTCCACACGCCTCACCTACCCCGGTGTTGGCAAAAGTATCTCTGTCTGTGTGTGGTGTGTGTGTGGTCAGGCGGGCGGGCGGGCGGGCTGCTGCGTGGTGAGCGTGCCCTCTGTCATTCACGCAGAGCAGCCCTGTCCAACTGCACTTCCTGACGGCGATAATCAATCTCTTTATTAAGCTCTGCTGCAGACCGCCGCCACTGAGGGGGGGGGAGGGGGGGGGGGGTGGGGTGGGGTGGGGGGGGAACTGAAAGGAGGGAACACAGGGAAGGGCTCGCTGCAGCTTGAAAGTTAAGAGTTTGTTTTTTGGTAAGGAAAAGGTTCTTTTTTAAGGCAGCCAGAGTGATTTTATTAAAAAAATTGTCAATTTCTTTATTAATGACGGAAAGGGAATATGTTTCCTAACACGGGGGTCGGGACCCCACAGAGGTCACGACCCTACCTACTCTACCTGTAAAGGCTGCTGTTGGTTTTGGGATGCTGGCCTTTCCTGACATCATCACGGCCATCGTCACAGCGATCATTTATGAGGCGGGAAAGTGCATCTGTGGTTGCGGCGATCAGCAGCGAGCCAGGAGGTCAGCCCCCTGCCTGTCCTCTGCGTTGTCCTTCTTCGTCTCCACACTTTCATTTCTTCCTTCTGTTACTTCTATGCTGCTCTCCTCTTCCTGTCCTCCATCCGCAACTAAAAACACGAGTGGTGCAGCGACCTTCTGATCTCGAATCAGTGGGTGTAAGGTGTCATACGGCACATTCTGTCCGCTCACGCATGAAATCACAAACTGAAGAGGTAAAGAAAGTCTAAAAGTACACTGATGTTACTGTAATAACTAAAAAAATCTAGGTCAACTGTACAGTACTGCAACCACGATGTCAGATAAGTTGGTTCCCTTCTCAGTTTTTTGGCGTTATGCTAATCCTGTTGCCTGGTTTTTGATGGTTGGATGTTTGTGTTTGATCAACAGGATGAATTTCTGACGGAGACGCAGACGAGGCTCCAGTCGGAGATCACCCAGCGCTGTCTGGCCAACGCCAGCCGCTCCCACCTCGCCCCGGACCCCCCCGAGGCTTTACCCGCCGAGGCCGACGGACCAGCCTGACTCCCGCCTGAGCTCACACACACACACACACACACACACACGAGGAAAAATGGCTAACCTTGTACAGATCACCTCAGAGACCACTTATGGATTCAGTCGTACTGGCGCTGTGTCCCAGTCTCCCAAACCCAAACAGCTGACTGCCAGATATATGCGAATAATAATTCTATCGCAAATAATGATCACCATAAAACTCAAAATCCGGGTAATAAAGGCTCAGTAGAGCTCCCTAATGAAACACCGGCTGCCCCACTGCTTCCCGCCTAATGTTCCCGACGAGCCGCTCGCCACTTTCCATAAAGCAATTTTGCAGGCCCACTTCAAACGTGAATCACCTAGAAATGAAGAGAACTGCCCTTCCCACCCTCATCGTTCTGAACTCCCCCACCGTCACCCCCTCCCCTTCCTACAACACTCACACTGGAGCTCTGGGTGTGTGTCTGTGTCGCAAATCCCTGTTTGCTTGTGTTCCATCATCACTTAATGTTCACAGTGATGCATTCACAGTCCCTTCGGTGTGTGTGTGTGTGTGTGTGTGTGTGTTGTGTGTGTGTGTGTGTGTGTGTGTGTGTGTGTGGTGTGTGGTGTGTGTGTGGTGTGTGTGTTGTGTGTGTGTGTGTGTGTGTGTGTGTGGTGTGTGTTGTGTCTCATTACTCTGACAGAGGCATCAGCCATGAACTCAGCCAAGTTCCTCTGCATTAATCAATGAGCAGAGCGCAGACAGGCAGACGTTCAACAGCAATACAATGTGAAACAGTTGAGCACAGTGCAGACAGTCAGGTCAAAGGAAGGGGGGGGGGGGGATGGCTGCGTTGTCTGCAGGTGATGGGCTACAATATAGCAGCCTACAGGTCCAGTTGAGTACTTTAGGTACATATTCTGATGATACTTCCATCATTTTCCTTAAGTATCATTTTCAATGCAGGACTTTGCTTGTAACACAGTATTTTTACAATGTTGCATTAGTACTTTTACTGAAGTAAAGGATCTGAATACTCCACCACATTTTCTGAGCTTACCAGACTGTTTACTGGAAATCAATGTGTAGGGACCTACAAAAATACCTCTAAATTAATACAAAAGTGTTTGTCATACAGCTAAAATACATGAATAAATTGTGTTTCATTTCATATCTGGGTAAATGATTATGGATTAAGCATCATGGTAAATGATGCACTGAAAACAATTTTTAATTGCATTATTTACCATGTGACCATGTAATGTATTTCAATTAAGTAAGTAGAGGGTTTCCTTTAGGACTGGTTTTGTAGCCGTGGGGGCGGGTCTATTCGGACAACAACTGGGAAGAAACTAGGAAGAAAACTCGGTTACACGTTTCTTGAAGTTTTCCACTCAACAGTGACATGACACTGTCATGAACGTGTCATAAAACCTTATCAACAAGTCATAAACGGGTATGACATAATGCTTTTTTAGTGTCATGACAAGTTATGGTTATTGTTAGGGTTAGGGTTCATGGATGATGTTCATGTCATGTCACCTTACGTAGTAAACCTCAAGTAAAGTGTAGCCGAGTTGTCTCCTCTGATGCACATATGGGCATTTTCATAATGTTCAATACCTTTTGCTGCCTCCTCTCCTCCCACTGGCGCCGCTGTATGCCTGCGCCATGACTTTGCCTCTGTCTTCAGTGCAAAGACAGTCCAGTGTCTCCAAGATCACAGTGGCAATGGAGTTGGCCGTTGCATCCAAGAAAGGGACAAACTCAAAGAGACGTTGTTGCTCGACAAGCACCGACGGAGTCTGCGTAGAAACGTCCGTGGTCACATCTGATTGGATTGTTAGGAGTCTTGCTGACTTCACCTCCTCCGTGACGCCTTCCCTAAAGACTGATAACGTACTATCCAGCCGCTCATACTGCACAGTCTTTGACGTTCCCTTGAAGACTGTGGCACTTTTCAAATGCTCTTCAATCGCCTCGTCCAGCAACTAGAGCCCTTGGTTTCACCTTTGCCTCGCAAGGCTACCTCAAACACCCCACAAAACAGGCGACTTACTAATTCTTTAGTTGCCTGACTCCTCCTTCGACTGAACGGTGGTACTGTCAGAGACACGCCATCGAGTTGCTCACATGCTCCACAATGTTGATCTTGAAGTGACTGATGGCAAGTGGCGCTCTGTCTCATGCGGTGTTCGAATGATCGGAAAAATGAGTTTTACGATCATAAAGTGGAAGTGGAAACAGCTCTCAGCGTATTGTTTAATTTACAACAGATCTTCCTTGTAGATCAATGTTGATTCTACATTACAAATTAAAAGTCAAAAGAACGCCTTCCCAAATCAAGTAATTGGACAATCGAGGAGCGCATGAAGGTAACGTATGACGAAAAGACGTCAGGGCCCTCCCAGGATCCATAGAGATTACATTGCAGGGACTTAACATGAAAATCTATCAGAGCGATCTGGGTGATTGTCAACCAGGCTGAAATGGCAAGCATTTAGTGCGACTGTGGCAAGGAAAACTTCCTTATAGGGAGAAACCTGGGAAGGATTTTAGGCTTCTTGGAGACGTGCCAGGTCTGCGCAGCCCGTTGCATGCTGGGTAGATTTGTGTCCGATTTGATCCCGACTCGCTCTGACGTCACGCACACGTGGGCAACCATGACCTCAGTAGATCACGGCAGCCGCAGGTCTGATAAGCAGTCAGGCAGTTGCTGTTCACTGACTGCAAGACGCAGGCGGACCCAGAGCATGCTGGGAAACGCCGGCCTCTCAGCGGATCTAACAGAGTAGTTCATCTCCAACGAGCCTTTTGATAGACAGGTACTGTGCATGTGCGACTCCCAACACAGATGGAACAGAAGTGAAATGTCTCACTCTGTAGCTAAAACAGAGAGCTCAACACCCAGGGTGAAATAAGGAGCCGCAGCAATGTGCAGTACAACATATATATGGTGTTTTTTGAAAAATAAACCATGTAAATCTATTTTGATATAACCTCTTATTACAATTATGAACCTTTATTATGATAAATCAACCACATATTTGAACGGTAGTTGTTCTTGCCTAAACCAACTCACCCAGAATAGATTATTATGTGGACTTCATTTAGACTCAGTCTGCAGTAAGTTGTGGGTTAGTTGTACACGCAGCCCAGGGACACACATACAGAAAGTAGTATGCAGTGTGAGTGCACTGGGGCCCGTGGGGTGGGGGGCCCGTAGTCAGACTGGGCCTTCCAACAATGTGTTGGGCAGAGTGTGAGAGTGACTTGTGAGTGATTCAGATTCAACTTATGGGGGGGGGGGCCCGCCGAAAAAGTTTGTGAAACACAGTGTGTGTGTGTGTTTCCTAACTAGTAACTAGTGTGCACTGGCTGGGACCCGTCTTAACCACCTTACGCCGTTGCTGCCGCCCCTGCGGAGCTGTACCTCCTGCTATGGCCTGGAGGCCATCAAACTAAGAACTGAGGTGTGATCAGATGAAGGAGGCTTAAAGAGCTCGGATCTGCTGTGCTGGATGTGACAATATCAGTTTCATCCCTCTCATGACTATCACATCCACAGCCGCCTGCACCGCCCCCCCTTCACCAGCACGTCACTTGTGAAAGATCCAATAATTGACAGATGAGATCAGACGAGTGAATTCAGCATGGGAGATCTCTTCCTTTCCTCTGTGGGATCAGAGATTCACCCCCACCCCCCTTACACACACACACAGAAAATCCACACATCCTCCCTGATGACACTCCACTGCCCCCCAGCCGGAACGGGAGGTGGATGTGATTTTTCTGTGTATGTGTGGAAGCAGACTGACAGCAGCATGTGGCTGCCAACGTGACTCAACCCCACCACCAACTTCACCTGATGTCTCCGCTCATTGCCTTCATCCACCTCTTCCTCGACCTCCTCCATCATGGGCATGGCGGCCTCCCAACCTCCATCTCCTCCAGCCAAAGTGGGCCCAGAACTGGTTTCAGGGCCAAACCCGAGCCCACTCTTTGCCCCTCCCCACACACACACACACACACACACACCAACCCTCCCTGAAGCCCAGCGATCTGAACCTGATCCAGTGCTGATGGCATGAGGCAGAGGAGGCAGATGCCTGGGCAGTGGGAGTAGGGCAGCGTCCATGACGGGACCAGGCCTACTTTATCATAGTTAGGAAGGAGTGAGGGCAAGGCATGAATATCAGCATAGACAAATACAACACACGCGCGCGCGCACACACACACACACACACACAAAATGCAGAATAAAGCAACCTTTTTAACTTCTAAAAGTGGTTCTCAGTGAGTGACGGTGCTGATGTGGGCAGGTAAATCCCCAGTGTAATGCAAATGTATAATTTCTACAGTATTACTGTAAATTCATATGGTAGGACTAAAGGGAAAGATGCTGAATAAAAACAGCAAGCAGCACGGTGAAAGGTAATTTTACTGTATGTTTCCACAATGTAGAAAGAAGTCAAACGGAATTATGTGCTGTTGTTTTCTGAGTTATAAAAGTAAAACAAGTCATACCTGGACTGGGTTTTTTAGATGTGCTTGCAGGAATCTGAGCTCTGATCCAGCAGCTTTCTCACTGAACTCCAAAGAAGCCCAGTGGGCTGTGTTTCCGGCTCCGGCAGCCAGACGATCTGCTGCCACTCCGACGTGTGTACACTATTCTCTGCCCGGGTAGCATGCATCTTTAAACCCTGAAGTTCACTTATAAGGGCCACCTAGCTAACACTAATGCCGTCTAATAAAATCCTCCATCCATGAAGGTTACGTTAGGCTTGTGTTGAAACTGTTAAGGCGACGTGTTGATTCCCTTTGTGATCATTTTGGAGGTTGCAGTTTGTGGTGGTGTTGAACTGTATAGGACTAGGAAGTATGATGAGGTGAAGTTTTGCTCCGCACTGATGGAAGGAGTAGGTCAGCGCTGGTTGTAATCATTCATCGCAGTCTGACATTATGGCTGAGCAATTAGGCAGGACAGTTGTGTACTTTACTAATGAACAATGGTTGAACGAAGCCTCCCTCAACGCTCCCATCCATCACCCCAAAACATCCTTGACTTCTCCAAGCACACACACACACACACACACACACACACACACACACACACACACACACACACTGCTGGCTCCCTAAAATGAGCATCCACCTCACACACACACGCATACACATGGGTCCTGCTGTTGTCGGGCTGCTGGAGGTGTTTCCAGCGCTTTGATGAGTTTCTGGCCGATGCTCTCAGCCTCCCTGCTGAATGTGTGGCTGCCTCTCCTCCTCCTCCTGCTCTTCGTCTTTCCCCCTTGTCAACACAATCCCTCCATCCATCCGTCCTGAGGCCCGAGCCCGGCAGGGGCCCATCCACCCCTTGCAGCGTCCTCTGGGTGCTTTCTGCTTCTCCCCCCCCCCCTCCCTCCAACTCCACTCACATTTGTTGTTGGACACCAGTGAGCACCTTTTGATTTATTACATTAGTTCACTGTATCCATAACTACATATTACTTATTCGCTTTACCCTGACTTGTCTCAAATCTCAACAGTTATTAATACTCACATAGTGTTGGATCGAGCAACAGACATTGTGACACATTTGGTTTCGGGAGTATGTTTCCGTACTGTGAATACCTCCCGGATAATTTAACAAGACTATAGGTTTAGCTTATCACCATCAGTTCTATTATTTGTATTATTATTTCCTGTGTTTTTCCCCTCCCCTGACTTTACTACAATACTAGCTTATGTCCACGACGACGTTCCACTCATTTAGACCGGATGTCCAGTACCTTGGGCTTTCTCTGTGTTGGCGTCCTAACCTCTGGTGGATTTCTGAGGACTATGGTTACCTGGTCCTCAGATCTCTGCAGGGTAAATCCAGACAGCTAGCTAGACTATCTGTCCAATCTGAGGACTATGGTTACCTGGTCCTCAGATCTCTGCAGGGTAAATCCAGACAGCTAGCGAGACCATCTGTCCAAAAGTTTTCACACAACTTTTGGAGCGGCTGTGTTTGAGTTTAGCACCGCCCATGACAATTCTGATTGGTTTAAAGAAATACAATTGAACCGGAGCACATTTCCCTCCCATCCTAGGATGCTGTGTGGAGTAGCCAGACCCTCCTTAAGCGCACTTTGGAGGAGGGTCTGGCAAAGCGAGACTACCAGAAAGACCACAAACTGTCCCACTGACATGGTAGATGAGCTGACGCGAATATATAATATCGCAAAATAGTATCGCTGCCATATGAATAGTTTTGATGCAAAATATTCGCATGCCCCCGCTGTGTAAACAGCCTTTACTCTTAACTTCCTGTCTCGAGTTGTGCTTTTGGGTTTTTTGTTGATTCTGTGCCAGCCAGCCTAACAGGACTTGGTTAAAGAAAAAAAGTCAAAGGTGCTCTAATGATCTGGAAACATCCTCTGGGGACCCACTATTAAATACCAAGTGCATACTGTATATACATCATGTTGAATAGACAAACATGAATGTACCGCAGCACTGTGCTGACTGGTGGCTTAATACATTCTCCTTTGATAATAGCCAAGAAGCTGCTGGTACTCATTATGGTAGAAGAGGAAGCAGACTGCTCCTCTTCCTCTCTCAAGTTGGCCTGCTTTTTGGAATGACACATGCCCATTCATTAGTGGAGAGATAGTGGGTGAAGAGGAGGAGATTGCTTCAGCAGGCTTCTTGTGGTTTTGCCAACTTTTAGGAAACGATGGGAGTGGAAGTGGGGAGCGAGTTGAGACTCCATGTATGCTCCCAATGAAATCCAAATTTGGCTTGTCCACAAAGGCTGTCCAACTGCCGCTGAATATAGAGATGGGAGAAAATGTCAGCGCCCTCAATGAGACTCCAGGGGACCAGATGTATAAACGATTTGTACGCACCAAAACCACGCGGGGGGTCTGGGTCTGCGTGGACAGAGGCCCCATCCCGACCTGGTTTTAACATCCGTCCTGAGTGACCCGATCACAAGAAGACAGCAGTACGAGAGTTTTCTCCTGGCAGTAGAATGCGTCCCCATGTTGGGTCATGCTTTCACACAGGAGACCGCCGTTCGTGTCCCAAACCAGACTACAAGTTAACGTTGAATGTTTTATGTTGTCTTGCTATGGTAGGCAGTATATTTTTGGCATCATTGGACAAAAATTCCATAATAATCTTTCAGCTTATTGTAATTCCCGTGGTCTGAGAGAAAACTGTACATCTGCACCTCCTCCTCGGCTATTTTGTCTGGGGCATGTTCACTCTAAAAGCGGTGTGCAGCGTTTTGCTACGGTTTCCAGGCTGAACAAAATGTGCCCTGGAAACGGTGTAAAACTGTGTGCAACAGGCTTTGAGATATTTTTTCGATCATTTGGTTGGTTTGTCAGAGGTGTTACCTAATCAGCAGCGACATGCATGTAAACGCGTGCTATGGAGGGTGTTCAACGCACCGCTGGTTCGGTTTAAGTAAACGTTTTGCTACGGTTTGTCGGGGCTGAACGCGCCCCAGGCTTTAGGAAATCTAGCCGTGACAGAAGAC
Organism: Etheostoma spectabile; assembly: GCF_008692095.1. NCBI lineage: Eukaryota > Metazoa > Chordata > Actinopteri > Perciformes > Percidae > Etheostoma > Etheostoma spectabile. The sequence goes on from NC_045752.1 coordinate 26,024,712, forward strand.
ACTAGGCTTGTTTGAGAGGAGCTGCGCCTCGCCTGTAAAGAAGAGGGGAGCAGGCGGCAGCAGCCGGGGCGGGGTGACTAAAACACCAGGCTTAATAAACAACAGGCTGTAGATGATCTGTTATCTGAACAGAATTTAAACAGTTTATATAAAATGTCATCATGTTTAGTTAATTCTCAACCAATCAGCTGTTAGATCAGCTGAGAGCCAGGCGTTTCCCAACATGCCCTGGGTCTTGCAGTCGGTGAAAAAGCAACTGCGTCGGCTGGCTCTGGGCTGGAGGTTATCGTTGCCCTCGTGGGCATGACGTCAGAGCAAGTTGGGATCAAGTCGGACACAAATCTAACCAGCATGCATTGGGCAGCGATCGCCGGTGACCTGGCTCATCTCCAACGAGCCACTTGGCTAAACACAGGTCATTTCAGAAAGAGGTCTCACTCTGCTCGCTGTTGATGTTTCTTTTTCAGTTCTACCAACTGCAGCTTGAATTGACTATTTTAACCCACCCCACAATCTTTTCCGAAACCTTAGGGGTGCAATGGTACCACGACACGGCCAAGCAGACCAATCACAGTTGTTGCGCGCAGTCTGCATCGCCTCTCGGGACCATAAATTGGCCTTTAGCCTGTGTCCCAACCGGTAAATTAGCTCTCCAAGCTAACATCAGTCAAAGTGTTGACATATGAAAGCATCAAACATGCATTTTAGATGAAGGAGATAAGAGTATATCCAGATTGGATAGCGCTGGTAAATTGTCTGTATGAGGCGCAGGAGGTTTCTCCCTGGAAGTTCTTGTAATCAAAACCGTACGATCGGGTCTATAGGGACCCACAGCTCGGAGCTGGTTTTCTGGACATGGTCAGCATGTACTGTATGTTTGAATGGGTGTGTGCGCATGACTTTAGGCTTTCTGATTTTGTCCAGTTCCATATTGTGGCAGTGACTTTCCAGATGAAGGCTCTTAAATAACCATACATTCATTTTGTCCTAATAACCATCCTTTTCCCCTCCTCAGGATTCTACTCAAAGAAAAGCAAAACGCAGCAGCTCCTAACCTTGACACCTGCTATGGCGCCGTGCAGTCGTTTTGATAAATTTACATTAAAAGAGGTGAGGCGTCTGGAGGCGGAATCAGCTTTCCACTGCCTTTAATCAATGAAAAACGTTTTTGTGGGCCTCCGGAGAGCGAGTGGAGCCGAAGATAAATATTGGCAGAAAAGAAAAATGTGTCGTCCTTCCCAATCGAGGGGGACATAATGATATTCAAAAGGAGACCCCCTGTTGAGATGCAAGGCAAACTGTTCCTAAGCAACAAAACACATTTTCCCTCTCCGAGTGCTCAGAACGAGGCTGGTGGCAGGAATTTTGGGAGGGGTGTGTGTGTGTGTGTGTGTGTGTGTGTGTGTGTGTGGATGGGGCACTGACAACTTAAACCGGCAGTTTGATGTGTGTTTCATTCTGTCTCTAAAAAGTGTGTCTTTGTCTATTTGGCTATGAATTTGTAGCTGTGTGTGTGTGTGCGTGCGTGCGTGCGCGCGCTTGTCCGTCAGCCAGGTTGTCAATGTTTGTCTGTCAGTTCTGTATGTGTGAGCATGCATGTGTCTGGTGCTTGATTCAGAGTGTGTGTGTGTGTGTGTGTGTGTGTGTGTGGGGGGGGGGGGGGGGGGGGGGGGATTGGGGGATTAGGGGTGTTAGGGAACAGTGACCAGCATCAGAGAGAGTGGATTCAGCCCAGATGCTGCCACACACTCAGACATACATGGCTTACTGCAGCTGATGGCTTGTATTAGTTATGATGAAGGAACATATATCAGCAGTGGCCGAATGTTAAAGGTTCTCACCGCCATGGGATTTGGTGCTGTCGCTGCCTACTGGCAACACTTCATTAATAAATACCAACAGCACACACTCCCACACACTAAAGTTCTTCAGTTAGGTAATTATTAAGTGCTCATATTTTGCTCATTTTCAAGTTCATAATTATTATTATTATTATAGTATTTAGAGGTTGTACCAGAACTGCACAGATCCTGTTTTCACCCTGTGTGTTTAGGTCTGTGCTTTAGCTACAGAGTGAGACATCTCACTTCGTTCCAATAGGAGCAGAGATGAGGGCGTGCTGACAGTACTAGGTAAGGACTACTAGCTCAGGAGCAGAGTATGAGGGCCCTGACAGTACCTAGGTAAGGACTACTAGCCAGTCAGAAGCGAGTATGAGGGCGCCTGACAGTACCTAGGTAAGGACTACTAGCCAGTCAGAAGCAGTATGAGGGCCCTGACAGTACCTAGGTAAGGACTACTAGCCAGTCAGAAGCAGAGTATGAGGGCCCTGACAGTACCTAGGTAAGGACTACAGCCAGTCAGAAGCAGAGTATGAGGGCCCGACAGTACTAGGTAAGGACTACTAGCCAGTCAGAAGCAGAGTATGAGGGCCCTGACAGTACCTAGGTAAGGACTAATAGCCAGTCAGAAGCAGAGATGAGGGCCCTGACAGTACCTAGGTAAGGACTACTAGCCAGTCAGGAAGCAGAGTATGAGGGCCTGACAGTACTAGGTAAGGACTACAGCCAGTCAGGAGCAGAGTATGAGGGCCTGACAGTACCTAGGTAAGGACTACTAGCCAGTCAGAAGCAGAGTATGAGGGCCCTGACAGTACCTAGGTAAGGACTACTAGCCAGTCAGAAGCAGAGTATGAGGGCGTGCCCTGCTAGCAGCTAGGAGAGCATTATAACGTTTGTCTCTGAAGTAAAGGCTGGACTACAATCGAGCAGTGTTGGAGATGGTGTGTCCCTTTGGAGGGGGACTTTGGGCTTTTTCACTTTGCAAACCTATAACATGCACAAAAAAGATATATAACACGATAAAGGAAAGGGAAAAAGCCCAAAACCATATAATCACTTTAATATTAATAAGGAGTAAAGCTTCTGGATGTATTAGAGCAAAAAGGAAACCACAGAAATGTTGAGTATGTTATCCAGTCAGTTTAGTTAGTTCTCAAAGTAAAGAGCCTGATATACTCCAAAACAGGTGGTGGGAAATAAAATACAATTACTTAAGTACTGTCCTTAAATCTTTGGTGCGTCGCTTTTTGATATTAATGAACGTCTGTTACATTCAAGCCATTGCCAAATGAGTTGCTCCAAAGCTAATTAAGACTCTCTGGATGTCTCCGTGGGACTATGTTCAGATGATCGGGGCGTCTGGTGACCTTACAGCACAGCTCAAGCAAAGTTAATGACCTCTTCTGTAGAGTCCTTTGTGTTTTTTCAACCATCAGTGTCCTCCTTGGCCACTTGCAACTGTGTGGAGGAGGAGGGGGGGGTGACTTGTGTGTTGTTGTCATTACTTAGAATTCCTC
>NC_045752.1:26028079-26041333 GCF_008692095.1 Etheostoma spectabile
GGGGGAGACAGAAACTACGCACTATAGCTTTAAGTCCAATTTGGAGTATTTTCATTATCTGCTACTTTATACTTCGACTGCACTACAATTGTGAGTGGAAATATTGCACTCTTTACTCCTCTAGATTATTTTAATAACATTAGTAAGAAATGCAGATTCAGATTAACAACAAAATAATTTAGAAAATATCCATACCACTTGGATCTTTACTCCCGAACTAAAATCTGTACAAAATCGTTCATAATGGCAAATAAATGTCAAATTTAGAATAAAGTAAAGCACAGAACATCGTCCCAGTCAAGCAATGCTCCAAATGGCCCAGTCTGCACCCCTGACACTTTAGAGGATTACATACACACCGGTGAAAAAAAACAACAAAAACATGTAACCAGCCAGCTTTTGTAAAGCATCTTTTCACATCAGTCTGAACCTATACAAATTATAGTTATTTTTTTACAACTTGTCAAAGCTTATCCAATCAATCAATCATTTTTATTTGTCACATGAAATCGTAGAGGTACAATTCCCGTGCAATGTAATCCCATCTGCACAATTCAATGTCTGCATGATTCATCATGAAGCAGAATGTGGCCGTCAGAAAAATGTTCCCAGTTGTTTGCATTTCTATAAACCAATCCCAATCGTCTTGGGCGGCGCTAAGCTCCGGATGCAGAGGCCCTGAGCGCTGATTCTCATCTTGACTAGGACAACAAAGAGCGGAACCAACAGAAACTCCAACTTAATAACCTTCATACCACTCAAGTTTCCTTTGGCTTTTGTTCATTCACAACTCGCCAAAGTTCAGTGTGGATGGTTCCTGGTGGGTTGGATTTTATTACTGCTTATGTGATAATAGTTGTTATTTTAGGTATCATCATAATCATGTGCTGTTTGGACCAGTGTGGAAGGACAACTGCTGTCGTACATCCTAATTGTACATTTAATTAAAAGAAATCAAAACATCTCATCCCAAATCATCTAGAGAATAAGAACCCTGAGAAATCCCATAATCGTCACCTGTCAGAGAGAGGGACTAACGCCTGTCAGCTGATCCATGATCTAAGACTGCCACCTAGTGCTACAACACTGGTAGTAAAACTAAATCAATTCAAACCAGACCTATCCAAACACTGAACCCAGGCCGGAGCTTGACTGAAGTCTAACCTAAAGGTCAAAGGTCATCTTTGTTTGCTTCAACACTTCAAGTCTCCCTAACCTGAAAACATGTATTTGACCCCTTCCTTGAACATTTCTACAGCACAGACGGACATTTTTGTTGCATTTTCACATTTTTCAATGATTTGCACTGTGTATATTCTCTGCCTGGTACTTTGACAGAAAAAGTGCGATGTAAGGGCTGTCAAAGCTACATTTTGGTTGCCTGGTATAATTGCACATATTGATTGGAAAAGTTAAAATTGAAAATTTAAATAAATAATAAGAGCAAGTTTAGTCTGATATACTGCCGATAGGCTGTTCTCATTTTCTGTTATTGTTAGCCTTTGCAAATCAGGCATAGTTGTGTTTGTAGTACTCAAAATGTTTCTTATGTAATTAAAAGTATCAACACTACCATGTAATAATCCATTACGAGTATTTTGAACTAAATGTAGGCTACTGATAGTAAGCGACACAGTGATGCAGTGGTTAGCACTGTTGCCTCCCAGCAGGAAAGTTGTGGGTTGGAAGGTGCTGTCCGGTCCCTGTGCTTACATAGGTTTTCTCCAGGTGCTTAGTGGTCTTTACAGTTAAATTAAGCCAAAAAATGGTTACAGTGAGCTGGGCACCAAAGTTTAGGCATCCCTAGCCTAGCTTACCACATATGCTGGAGGTAACTGGCTCCAACTAGCCTACTGCTCCCAATAAGTGACAAAATAATGCCAACATTTTCCTATTTATGTTGGGATTTGTTTAGTCCCAGGGTGTACAAATAACAAGGTCACATGAGACACAAGCATATTCTAACTGTATACAAACAGGGAACTATATTCTCAGAAAGTGAAGCAGTGCTACTTCTGCTACTTGGACGGAGTGATTTGCTCGCAGCACCTAAGAAGCCCCGTGGGGATTAGCAGAAAGTTACAACGGTGCTTTTCGGGTATAGTAGCAGAGCTTCATCTGCTGTGGAGAATAGTTCCCAGTTTGTATACAGTTAGACGATGGCTGTGTGTCATGTGACTGTTATTTGTACACGCTGTGACTATACATATAATGCACAGAGATGAGAAGGGTATGAATAAACTTATCTAACTCTGGGGGATATGGTGAATAAGCTGAAGTCCTAATAAGTTCCTTTAAATTGATAACATTAATGAATGGGGCCATTGTGCATAATTAGTCCTTTTACTTTTGATGCTTAATGTATGTTGCTGCCCAAACTTAAGTACTTTTTGTAAGATTGAAATGCAAGACATTCACTGCAGTATTACTGGTACTGAAGTAATACAATTACATTCAAGATCTTCAGACAGTTCACTAAGATAGAAAATTTGCTCCATGTGTCCGATCGCATGAGACTATGGCAATATTTAATATCATATTTACTGTCTAATTCTGTGTTTCACTTTAAAAAACTCTCCACATAGTGTTTGTACCTGGACTCACAGATGGTGCAGGCAAATTGTCTTGCAGCGGCTTGCGTCACCATGTTTCCCAAATAAACTCAACTCATTTCCCCATGTGGTGATTAAGTATGTACGATGAAATAATTTGGTGTTCCGTCGCAACCAATTATCAACACTTTGGAGTCGCGAGTGGCAACATGAGAGAGACACAAATTAGCTGCCATTTGTAACATTTATCCTTCCTGGATATCAGAAGCCAAATCAAAGCAATTATGGCCCGAGCGTGTCTACTTTGGAGTTTACCAAGTTCATTACGCAAATTAACTTCCTAATTAGCTTTTGGCTTCATACACACTTTCATCCGCATTTTTAGGGTGCTTTTAAGCAATGGCCGGCACACAAGAGCCCAAACAAAACTGTGTGTAAATACAACAGGGGCAGCAGAATGGGCCACTTACAAATCAGACATAATCAAAATCCCAGCATGAACCGAGGGACACTTGGCATGCGATGGCTGGAATACTGGGACAAGTCTAAACGACTCCAGGAGGTTTTGCTCTACCAGACATGATGCACGTAATTGACTTCAGTTTTAATATACTAAAGACCTCGGGAAAATTAAGAGAAAAAACAATTTCATTTCAGTTGGTTTGTATTTTACACGTGTGCAGGTGCAACCAGAAGAAATTACCCCCACTCTCAGTAGCTAAATGGATTTTTCTTGATCAAGAACTCCGCCTGGAATGAGACAAACCAAAAAAAAAGGACCATGATCAAAATCAAGTGAAGCCAGATGATAAGAATTAGGTGATAAGCAGCACTGAGGGTAATACCAGGAAGTCCACAGGGTCCTGTGGTTGGACTGTGCAGCATTGGATCAGGCCCTGGGTCAGAGTGGGCATGACGTGCTCCATCAGGTAGTTCCTCATGGGGACGGACTGGGCCTCCAGCAGCTCCTCCTCCTGCTGTCTCACCTCCTCCAAATCTCGAGTCTAACACACATACTGCAATGCATCAAACTGAATCTACACTATTGACTCTCACTATCAAACTCACTTAAAGGATACACTGGTTTAGTAGAACTTGAGTTTTTCATACCGGGAAGTATAAAAATGAGTGCACCTGAAATGTTGCTTATTGCACAGGAAAACTGTGTAAACACATCTACAGTAAGTAAAGAGAAGAATGTCAAAGTTGAAGCGGTGAGTTGGTCTGTAAACTGTGATGGATATTTAAAACGGGCATTTTGGGTAATCGTTTTGCTTTTCAGCTTTTTTTTCTTCAATACATAAATCTGGGTATGGGTTTCAAACCAGTCTCATTGATCTGATTGTTTTATTTTTAGTGAGTACAATGTTATAACTGACAGAAATGTGCATATATTGTGAAAGCACCAATTGTCAACCCAACAATACTGAGCCTTAACATCAAATGTGATAGGATATGTTACATCCAGCTCACACAGCTCTCCCCCCAGTACCTACCCACTCCTCCCAGCATGCAGCCCTGTGCTTGGCCTCCTCTGCCTCCCTCCTCTCCTCCTCGGCCTTTTCCTGTGCCTCTCTTCTCATCTTCTCCTCAGCCTTCCTCCTCTCCTCTTCCTCCACCTCCTGGCTGCTAGGGCCGTAGTTCCTGGGCTGGCCCACCGTGTCGAAGATCTTCTGCATCAGCAGCAGGCAGTCAGGTTCATTGCTGCTGGTTATCTCTGGAGAGGACGGCAGAGTACAGAACACAGTAAGGTTAGACATGATGAAAATATCCGTCAGCGATAGGCTGAATCTATGGCAAATTCACTCAATGCCGACTTGAATACATTTTTCATTTGGGCCTCATCTACTGAGCCCCTAAAGGGGCATTGTGAATTTTTTTTTCTTCTGTTGCACACGAGAAACCAATCTGAGTACCAGTCAGAATGGCTACAGAGGAGGAGGCATTCCTCTTTCTGAAAAAGCAACAATATGTACCTGATAATGGCATCAACAAACTTAAAGATGACATAACTGTACATTAACTTTCACACATTACGTTAACAGTACTTTTTTTGCTAGCCTTGGATTGGTTTCTTGTGAGCGTGAGATACTTTCATGTTCTCACCAGAAAGTTTCTTGTGCGCACAAGATACTTTCTGGGGCGCACAAGAAACTTTCACAAAAGAAAAATTCCCCAAGTCCCTTTATGGCCTTTGTACTCACCCTTCACCACTATTTGTGGTGAAGGGTGAACATACAGCTTAGCCAACGAACCCTTCTTTACTACAGGTATATCATGCTTCATGGATTACCCAGGCACAGAGGGGTGATGTTCATCTCATCAAAGTAGTTTACAACAGTATCATCTTCCGCGTTGTTCTCTCTGTATCTGGCCAGTTGTTGCAGGAAGTGCTCCTGATTGTAGTTGTGCTCCTGTACCTGCCTTTCAGGCAGGTTCATCACCCGATCCTTTAGGAAGGCATCCGACGCATCCAGGCAGAACACAAACTCTGTGACACACACAGGCCAACTATTACAGATACTATAACACTCAAGCCTTTTTAGAAATATCCCTATGGTCTTGCTTTGCCAGATCCTCCTCTGCAGCGCTGCGGAAGAGGGTCTGGCTAGTCCACACAGCATTCCGTGAAGGGAAAAAAACGCGCTCTGGTTTATTGCAATTTCTTTAAACCAATGACAATCATGTTGGGCGGCGCTAAGCAACCGACGGAGAAACGGTGCCGCTGCTAAATAGTCTCAGGAAGGAACTTGTTTTGGTGGAACGTGTGTACATGATTCAAAGGACCAGGTAACCATAGTCCTCAGAATGGACAGATAGTCTACCTAGCTGTCTGGATTTACCCTACAGAGATCTGAGGACCAGGTAACCATAGTCCTCAGATTGGACAGATAGTCTAGCTAGCTGTCTGGATTTACCCTGCAGAGATCTGAGGACCAGGTAACCATAGTCCTCAGATTGGACAGATAGTCTAGCTAGCTGTCTGGATTTACCCTGCAGAGATCTGAGGACCAGGTCACCATAGTCCTCTGAAATCCACTGGAGGTTAGAACGCCAACACAGAGACCGAGGAAAGGGACGGACATCCGGCCTGTAAAGAGGGACATCCGGAGGAATTTCTGGCAGCACCTGAACAAACCCGGAAGTGGAACGTTGTCGATATACACTAATATCCCTATGGACATTTTTGTGATTGTTGAAAACTCGTTGCAACTTGTTCTTTGTTTAGAGTGAAATATTTGTAGTTTGTCCTTGTGAAGGTCTACAAGTATGCTTACATAACATTTAACTGTGACTTTCTCCATGGTAAATACCACTACAGAGACCTGGCATGACCTTCCTTTTGTATGATGACATCTGGGATGTTCCATCTTCGGATTCATCTTCAGCTGAAAAATAAATAAAAACAAAACATACAGATGTAGTATGTACAGATAGTACGCAGTAGTGCAGCTACTGTACTACAGTATGTGTCAGTGTCTCACCATAGAAGAGCTCTCTGGCTTGTTCATACGTCTTGGGAAAGCCGTCAAGAACAAAGCCCTGGTTTCTGCATGGATTAGACATCAGCTTGTCCTTCACCACTTTCACCAACAGCTCATCTTCCAAAAGACATAATGGAGAAAGACGTTGACATATTGTGGCAAAAAACAAAAAATCTTAAAGGGACATTCCTAAGATTTAGTATTGCACTTCCATAAAGTTGGAGGACCTGAAGACAGATTTAAAAAAAGAACGGTCAACCCCAATGTAATCTAAGATAATCTCAAATGTATTGCAAACAAAATACCATGGAATCTTGATTTCAGATCACAATCCCCATACCATGTCTTTTAATTTGTCCTTACCTCATTTTCAAGAGTATATGGATGAGTTTTTGTCAGGTAATTATATCAGTGCTGTTTCGAATCTTTTAAAGCAGTTGTACGAGCCAAAAATAATGTCTTGTGAAGTTCTTGTAAATAAATATATATAAAAAAGGAAAGGTGTAAACAGCCAAAGTGAGGTCTAGCTTCATGCAACAGAGAAGATCTGACATTCTTCTTTGTCCATAAAAGATCTACAGTATACTGTATCATGGTATCATATCAAAGAACATATATATTACCATCTTCAGTGTTCAGGTCAATTAGCAAATGCTGATCAACCAGGCAAATTATTGGCCAAGCAGTCTATTTAAAAAAAAAAGTAGTCGTCCTCTGGGATTATTTATTTATTAACCATTTTAAAAAATTATTATTTAATCCTTAATATATAAATAAATACTTTAGAGAACTCTATGCAAATTTATTTACATCTAGTAATGCATCTGATGATGATATGATCATTTTTTCCAGATTCAGGTAAATGCCCAAACTAAGTGAATCTGACAAAGTTGATCTAGACTCTAATTTCACAGAAAATTTAAAGCGGCAGTATAATCCGTTCCAAGTGATAAGGCCACGGGCCCAGATAAATTCAGGGCAGAGTATTTCAAGTTCTATTGTGATTTCATTGCCCCCTTGCTATTCAGAATAATAACAAGTAGTCGTAAATGTTACTGTATGCCCTTGATCATCTAATGGGAGGGGCAGGACGGAGAGGGAGAGGGCTCTCACTCTACTAAAATTCTTCCATTATTTTCCTTTCTACCTACTGCAGCTTTAAAACAAAAATACTGTGCAAAACGGGATTATAATTCCCAAAATCCAACAGTCTCTGACAGGGGGTAAACACTCCCTTTTCTTCACTATAGTGGGAGCGTTTTGCTTCGCCTGACGTCTCTCTTCTTCACTGCTCTCGTCAAACTGACACTGAACACAAAGGAAGGGGATGAATTCTGACATGAACCAAGGACTAATCAGTGAGAAGGACAGACTAAGTGGGTGTTTCTAGGAGTGTATGCAAGTGGTAGCGGGCAAATAAACAATGTGTACCTCCGTGGTGCTCCATATTCTCCTTCAGGCTGTTCAGCAGCTTCTTGGCCTCAGCTTCAAAGTCATCATTGTCTCCATCTGGATCAACATTCTTTACATTATCTTCCTAGAAATGGGGACAGAAATGGAATTGTAAGGACATTAAAGACGTGTACAGGTCATGAAATGTATATATGTCTATTTGTGCATGTGTGTTGGTGTGCCTTAGGAGAAGCTCACCAGTTGTGCAATGGTTTCAGAGATGGTCTCCTTCAGCGTGACGTGATGGAGTTTATAGTAACGACAGATCTGTTTGGACACTGTGCTCTTTCCCACGGCAGGAGGACCCAGTACACACAGGCGGATGGGCTGCAGAGAACACACTTAATTATCAACTTAATAAGAACCAATACAACTGTCATCAGGGTGCAATTTTAAAGCGCTGTAACATGAACAGTCTGCCAATACAGAGCTCCGGGACACCGGCTACCAGCAGCAGTTGTTTAGCCGCCAATAGGTGACTGTGAGCCGGCGACAGGCACCGTCAGATGACGGTCCTATCAGGAGCCGTGGTAGTTTACCCAGAAAAAGTGAGCATCATGCGGCGATGACAGTTCATTTCAGGCACCAAAACGACTCGTTTAGTTTAGTAAAAAGATGGTGGTTTGGATTAAAACACTCCAGCGTTGTCTTTTGGCTATTGAAGTGCATAAGTGTTTTTGGCATGACTGGTTGCATGGCACTATATCCTTGGTATTGGAAGGGGGATTTAATTCTTGCATGTTTTGTTAAGTTGTGCATGATCAAAAAACACCCCTCCCTCTGCTTTCTACCTGACTGATATTAGAATTTTCAGACATTTGGGAAAAGTAGCAACTCTAAACCTATGATGTTTTGTATAGTTCACCATTTCATAATGATTTCAATTGTTTTTGTTGTGTATTCTTTGGACAGGGACATGGTTGTGCTTTAGTACGTACCAGTAGTCCCCTGCTCTGCCGGTATTCCTCTACAATAAGCTCTATGTTCTCCACCAGACCAGACTCACACAGCCAGTTCATAGAGAACAGTTCCTTTACATGGATAGCCTCCATGCATAGGTTGACCAGCAAGGAATCAATTTCCATTACCTGTCAAGGGGAAATAACATGTCAATAGATCTTAAAAAGGATGATTCAACAAATAACCACAAATAAGCTGATTCCTTATTATTTCCGTGAGTGTGATGAAAACATGGATAGCAATCTCATGTCCTATGTCCTATTTTATTTAGAACAGCAGTTTATCATCTGCCAGGCAATACTCTGCAGCACCACTTGCTGTAGGACGGGTTGCCAGATTGGGTCAGAAAGCACAGGCTTTGGATTTTTTGTCTCTGTACAGATGCAACAACACCAAACCTGGCCATCTCGCTGTGATGACGAGACTCCAGGAAGCTGCACAAAGTCACAGTTGTCATTTTTAAATTTCCTTTCCTGTACACATTAAACACACCAGATATAATGTATATTCAGTAACTTTAGAGTTGTTGGTGGGTATATTTTTGACTTTGAACAGAGCCAGGTTTTCCTGGTTTTCTTAATGCTAAGCAAAACTAACCATGTCCTGATTTCAGCAACACGCAAACATGAATATATTATATACATATATATTTCCATCTTCTCATCTCACTCTCAGAAAAAAAGCAAATAAGTGTGTTTCTAAAAATGCTGGACTATGTTGTCAAGGCTCTGGAAATGTTGAGCTGGGAGGAAGTCAGCCTTCATTTCTAGTTCAATAGCAATACTGGAGCAAGACCATAAATATTTCAGCCATACTACACACATAAAAACAAACTCTTCATTGCAGTAAAGTAATTGTAATTTAAAACGGTACAACATACACTCAGGTCCTGTGTGAGGAAGCTTTCCTCAAATGGCCTTTTCTGGATCTTCCCTGGTCCAAGTACAGAGGCGACTGCCTGTTGGACAGAGAACTCACATATCATTTCATCTGTATGTAGAAAACATACTGCATCAAGCATGGTTGAACATATTTATGGATCACAGTGTCCCAAATGTAATAAAACCCGATACATTGTTTTGTTTTCATATTACAGTAAAGTTCTAGATTGATCGGGTATTCTAACAAATTCATTTTTTTATTTTTACATAACAGGCTTAATTACATTTTCAATGGGTATATCACTGTCATGGGAGCCAGATAATGTAATAACACCGACACACTGTGAAATGTAAACCGTCAAGTGCCAACAACTGACAACTGAAATAATACTAAAATAGATAGTCCAACCAATAATCAGTTATAAATTTACAATTTGGCATATCTAAACTAAATCTACATTTAGAGGTCACACGCCTTTAGACCTTAGCTAACGTTAGCAATTAATTACGGTTAAACAAAGAAACCACGATTATGTAAAATAAGTTGACAATTAGACAATTATGTAATAATCGTTACAGGCCAACACGTGTCTAATTTAGACAAAAGATTTCAGATCAGTTGGTACACACACCTTCACAATCTCCTCCATGGTATTGTTGGAATTGTCCACAGCTAGCAGGTAATACTTCTTGGGCTGATGTTCAATCACATTCTGAATCACACTGTCTCACAAAGAAATCACACCTTTCTTATTATATAAATAATGACTTTATATCTCATTGTCGATGTCATAAATCTGTAGGTCAGATTATTTAACGCCTTTTGTCGTTCAGAAGCTATTGAAAAGAATCATGCAAGGCGTATCCAACCTTGCCAGGTCAGTGACGTGAATCGTGGGGACAACGTTGTTGCCGTCTCCAAACACAGGTATTTCATGTTCCTGTCCCAGCCATGATGTCTAATGATACAGATTAGTTCAATTAGTGACACGTGGGAAGCAATTTCACACATAACACAATGATTGTAGTGTGTGACTGGTTTGTATTAATAAATGCCAACAAGCCATTGCCAAATGAGTTGATACAAAAATAATTAAGACTATCAGCGCCACAGCTTGTTTTGTCCTTGGTCAATAATCCTCCTTTATATAATATTATACTTAATATTTGAATTAAAAAAGCAGAAATTATTAATTATTTTGACTAACAGTTAAGATCAGAGAAACGAACAGATGAGTTTAGTCAGGAATGAAAGTGATCAATTGTATTTGCAAAGAGTGTAAGATAGATTGATATTTATTGATTGATCCCGAAAAAATGGGAAAAGATGGTGTTACAGCAGCAAACATACATCAGTCATACAGCACAGAATATAAATATAAATGAAATACTAGGATACTTTTTACATACATACAATGTACATGAAATAATAATAATAATAATAGCAATAAAAAAATAAGAACAAATATTTGAATATATGCAGGATGATGTAAGGAATCTAATCCATTTTTTGTGGTAATTTGGTTAAAAAGAAACCCATATTTCAGATATAGACATTTTTCAAAGGGGTCAAATTTGACCCGAGGATAACAGGAGGGTTAAAATAGAAATAGGGGTATCTTTGGTGTTGGTCTTTGGCCTTTGAGTCTGATATCTGCAGTGCGCCATATCAACTGATGAGTGAAATGAGTCAGGCTACATTTACATTGCTACATTTTGGTTTAAAAACTCATATCTTTTGCTGCGTTTACACATCTCTCATTCCCCCTGCTCTGGTGTTTCCTACCCCTGTATCGGAGACATTTGAAAACGAGTCTGACCCCCTTTTGGTTTGGAATCTGCGGGGTTGTGTACGTAAATGTGAACAGAAACAGTTGTTTTTAAAATCTCACCTTGAAAAAGAAGTGGAAGACCTGCTCGCCCATCCCGTACTGAAGTCCTGAGGCTACCACGTATGTTGAGAACAATGTCCTGTTCTAAAAGCAACGGCCATGTGACAGAGTTATATGTATCAATCACATGTGTGTGTCTCTCTTATACCAAATGTAAAGGAATTTTAAAACTCACAGTTTTGCCCATTTTGACCACCCTCCTCTCCAGGTCAATGTGTTGTGTGAAGTTGGGATGTGGTCTTCTTTTCCTGTATTCCTCATCAGTGAAAATGGCATCCTGTTACACGATACAGACAACAAGAGGGATGCTACTTACAACAAAAGTATCCTTTATACTCATACTTTTACTACTTGTAAGTATTATTTTATACATGTTATAGACTGCATAGTGCATGCTGAGACTGGAAATAATAGCAAACCTTTAACACTCAGGAAAACAATTAAAATTCAGGAAAGGAGTTATAAAAAAAAAATGACATGTTAGGCTAGCCAAAGGTGCTGTATGTGTCCACTTACAGGACTGAGTGGGTTGCTGCAGGCCCAGGTCATCACCGTGGAGACGAGGATGAACATCTTTGGTCCAGAAAAATGGTCCATTTCATTGTGGAGAGCTACAAACACAATATAAGAGTATTCATTACCGGATTCATTAATTAAAGTATTATTAGTATAATCAAAATTATTACATCTAACTATTTTCTACAAATTCGTTGCTTTTCAGATTATGCTAAGGTTTAGGCTGTAGCCAATCTCTCCCTATTGTTTTGTTTAAAAAGGCCATTTTTAAAGGTAGAAAACATGAATTCAGACATAGTTGCAAAGTTACATATTATCTTCAAAACTTATCTACAGATATGATATTTAAAGGCATTAGCAATTACATAAACCAAACAGAAATCACCTATTTGTATTAGACAGAACTTTAGGTCAGTTTCTGGCATTAGACACAGAAGTGGTCGATGGGACTTATGTTTTGAAATTATTAATGATTGTAGTGGTATTTCTGAGAACAGACGGATAGTCCCCCAAGGGGCTGTACCTGTGAGCAACATTAAGAAAAAATATGAATGTAACACTACAGGCAATTAAAGATAAGAGTACTGGGTACCATGCCAGCACCTCAAGTAATCATTACAGAACAGATAATGTTGATTTCTGATTGAATATTAAACATCAAACCTATGTAAGCCTACATACTCTAAATGCATTTGTTCACATTAAATAGAAGAAGTGTAAACAGTCTTGAGAAAACTTTAAATGAACAGCCTGTAAAGCTATCAACCAGCCAATAGAGAAGCCTTACCTGAAACAGCCCAGAGGGCCTCCTCCAGCTGATCGCTGTGCTGGCTAATGTTGTAGATGACAACATCACAGTCCATCAGCTTTGAAAGTAGCTCCTCCCTGTTCGGTTGCTTGCATACGTACAGTGCAAAACATCAATAAGAAATGTCAGAATTCCTGGATTTAAGTTGATCTTTAAGTTACGGTGGCCCTGAAGTGCAAACCATGACAGCAAAACCCACAACCCAAAAGCAAACCCCACAACACGACAGCATTAATGAGACTGAAACGCAAAGGCTGTATGTGTTGGACATGGATTCTCTTCCTGATTGGTTGTGTGGCACACAGTATATTTTGGTGTATTTTACGCCGTTATTTTTTTTTATTGTATGTGTGTATTATTTAATCCCAAATCCCCTGGAACCAGTTTTTCAAAAGTAATCCAGAGTGATTTCAGATTTCAGATTCAGATTTTCAAAGCAAAAGAGGGATTCCGAACTAACATCAGATCATGTAATCCAATGTTACAGTTGACCTGGACCCGACCTGCCCTTTGACCCCCAAGGGCATCAAATGTAAAATCGGATTATATGATCTGATTTTCGTTCGGAATCCCTCTTTTGCTTTAAAAAAAAAACCATTTCCAAGATTTGATCCAATCTGTGATCCGAAATTCCACTGGATTACTCAGTGGTAGAGCAGTTGTCTGCCAATTGGAAGGTTGGTGGTTCAATCCCTGGCCCTGCAGTCC
>NC_045752.1:26041343-26041458 GCF_008692095.1 Etheostoma spectabile
TGTCCTTGGGCAAGACACTGAACCCCAAGTTGCCCACGATGCTGCGCATCGGAGTGTAAATGTGTGTGAGTGTGTATCTGGCCACAGTGTATGAATGTGTGTGAATGGTGAATGT
>NC_045752.1:26041468-26042280 GCF_008692095.1 Etheostoma spectabile
ATGTAAAAGCGCTTTGAGTAGTCGTTAAGGCTAGAAAAGGGCTATATAAGTACAGTACATTTACATAAATAATAAATTAGATTGCTGTTTTTGTATTTAATAATACATCAAATCAAAAAAAACAAAAGTGTATTAACAGTATAAAATACCTCTAAATATATATGCCACACAAGCAATATAATCCGTACCTACCTTTTCCATTTCAGTCTCACCCATGCCATCATGTTGTGGGATTTGCTGTTTGCACTTCAGGGCCACCGTATTAAATAGATTCATGTTAGTAAAGAAGTGATTTTGCATGAACCCGTTGATGAGAATACGTTGCAGTAGGCATCCACAACTATTGGTCATCTTTTGTACTTACTAAATACTCCTCCAGGACATATGGCCTGTTGTCGTCAGATTTGTCGGAAACTGTCCCAACAACGTTAAAAACTGCTTCTCCCCCGCGGTTTGATGTCTCCCTCTTCTCCTCTTCCTCTGTCTTAATCTCTCCATCAGAATCAGAAAGTGCTTCTCCGCCGCGGTTAGATGTCTCCCTCTTCTCCTCTTCCTCTGTCTTTATCTCTCCATCAGAATCAACAGGTGCTTCGGCCACACATGCGCACAAACACTGCAGAAAAGATAAATTCGTATAGTCGTTTATGTTGCTGACCAGTTGTCCACAAACGTGTTATTAGTGTGTGTGCTAACATTAACGTTAGCTGCATTTCATCATATTTACTCTACAAACTACGGAACGCGTTCGCTGAGGGTTGCAACGCTAAGGGAACGTTCCCCTAACGTTTGCTAAAGGTTGCAACGTTTTCGGA
>NC_045752.1:26042290-26044236 GCF_008692095.1 Etheostoma spectabile
AACCTTCCAATTAACCAACAGACAACCAAACTACAACCAAAACAAACCTTCAGGAAACGTTCCCACAACCAAAAACTTCTCAGAACGTTCTTGGAACCAAAAATTGTTAGCTGGGCGTTAACGTTTAAATATCTGCAGTGCTGACTAACGTTAACGTTAACTACAGCGTAACTAACTCTATTCCTATTTTCCACATTGAAGTATAATTACCTTGGCAATATTTTTAGAAGCGTATGAGTCTATGTTGTTGATAAAAACTTTTTTGGGCGACAGCTTGAGTTTCTCCATCCTCTGCTCCTCCATTTTAGCCTGTCTACAGGTAACGTAAATTACTGTTGTTGGTTTCCCGTTGCCATGGAGTTGCCCCTTTCGCGCCAGCGACACGAGCATCTTAGCGCAGCAAAGTGCG
Organism: Etheostoma spectabile; assembly: GCF_008692095.1. Lineage (NCBI taxonomy): Eukaryota > Metazoa > Chordata > Actinopteri > Perciformes > Percidae > Etheostoma > Etheostoma spectabile. The sequence continues at coordinate 26,042,700 of NC_045752.1, forward strand.
GAAGTGTGGTGTTTGTGCTGAGATATTACCATTAAAAAAAAAAGAAGAACAAAAAAAAAAAAAAGATATTACCATTAAAGCCATTTAAACGGTTTCTATTGGGTAGAGGTAGATAAACTGATACACCATATGAAAAATGACTAGCCTCAATGTAGTACCACAACATTAACGTTAGCTGCATTTCATCATATTTACTCTATTTACATATTTACATTCAACATACACTGCTTGTTGCACAAATGCAAGCAGTAACTCACTAGAATTGTGGGTGCTGAAGTCTACATTATTTATTTGGAGAATGTATGTCATAGGCATATTTATTTATTTTATTTTTATTTTTCAATTATTAGAGAAAATCTCACATTTTGCAGTGGGCTTTCACACACACACACAAAGGAATCTGTCATTGTATTAATGTAATTGATAGTTGCCAAACTATACAGTTTCATTATTTGGTGTCAATCAAAGGACGGACAACACGAAGAAACATTAGATACATTAAAACCATAGACAGTTAAAGACATTTCAGGGATTTCTTTTGAGACCACGTGACTGCTCAGCATTGTCATGTGACTTACAGAGGCGTGAGCGTGCACATAGCCGCGAGCAGCGTCCAAAGAGCCCCAGTTAACCAGGATGGAGCGCAGGGTGTCGGCGGTGACTGTTGTAGTTCTCGGCGTGTCTTTGGGTTTCTGCTTTTCTCAGACTTATGAACTGAGCGATAAAGAGGGCCTGGGGGCAGTTTTTGACGGAATTGGAGGTTTGAGCGGCGGAGGGGTGAGTTTAGTCAGTTTTTATCGAGTTTAACGTTACTTCCTGGTAACTTCACAGTGATATGTTACACGTACGTTAAAGGTAGCTACCTGAATGTATCATTATTGTTTTTCTCATGCACGTCAACATCCCATCCACTTCCTTTAGGCGACGTCTCGTTTACTGGTAAATTATGCAGAGCCATACCGCAGCCAGATATTAGACTACCTCTTTAAGGTATGATATGATGCAAGTCATTCATACAGTCTAATTCAAAATGACGTTGAGTTAGTCCTTGGGAACTAGCTAACTGTTAAGCCTTTTTCTGTCTTCAGCCACAGTTTGGAGCCTCTTTGCACATACTGAAGGTGGAGATTGGAGGAGATGCCCAGACTACTGGTGAGTTTTATGTGGTAGCATAACTCTACAATTTAAAACAATAGTAATTGTTTTATATGTCAACCTATTAATTGCTAGAAAATAGTATGCCCAATAGCAGTTGCATGGACCCAAGGTGACACCGTCGAATTACAAAAACCAAAAGATATTTCATTTACAGGAATGCAACAAAACTGATTAAAGTTGCAAATCCTTGCCTTGAGGAGATGGAAGCTGGTTGGCATTGTTGCTTGATAATTTGGACAATTAATGGATTATTTAAATTGCTGTCCATTCATTTTCTGTGACTTAACTAATAGATATATTGACTAAGCGGGGGGAAGGCAACGCGCAGGAGGTTGGTTTGAGTGCCTTTTTGAATGCTGACGGGGCAGTTTTGATGTGG
>NC_045752.1:26044246-26049358 GCF_008692095.1 Etheostoma spectabile
GAGTTTTGCTCAAGGGCCGTTCCAATCTTGAAGTTTATCCTGTGTTGAACTGGGAACCCGTGGAACTCATGGAGGACTGGGGTAATGTGGTCATGTGAGGGTACTGGGTGGGCGGCAGAGTTCTGTATATCCTGAAGTTTATTGAGGACTTTGTTTGTGGTACTGTAGGGGATATTGGTACAGTAGTCAAGTATGGATGTTGTAAATGCATGCCTGAGTGCTTCTGCAGCAGTAAGTAACGGTGAGGGTCTGAGGCAGGCAAGGTTACGGTGGTGGAAGGAGGCGGTTTTGGTTGCCGTGGGGCACGAACAAATGTGTGGGATCAAAGATGACTCCAGGGTTGTGGATTTGGGCCGAAGGGGTGACATCAATAATGAGTGTGAAATCCTGGGTGTGGTGGGAATTATGAAACACAGGACATGATGGTAAACTGTCCATTGTGCTAATAGATGGACAATTTACCATCATGTCCTGTGACATGATGATGACATCAATGTCACCATCATGTCCTGTGACATGATGATGATGACATCAATGTCACCATCATGTCCTGTGACATGATGATGATGACACAATGTCACCCTCATGTCCTGTGACATGATGATGAGACATCATGTCCATCATGTCCTGTGACAGATGATGATGACATCAATGTCACCATCATGTCCGTGACCTGATTATGATGACATCATGTCACCATCGGTCTGTGACATGAGATGATGAAATCAATGTCACCATCAGTCCTGTGACATGATGATGATGACATAATAGTACCATCATGTCCTGTGACATCATGATGATGACATCAATTCACCATCATGTCCTGGGACATCATGATGATGACATCAATGTCACCCTCATGTCGTGACATGATGATGATGACATCAATGTCACCATCATGTCGTGTGACATGATGATGATGACATCAATGTCACCATCAGGTCCTGTGACATGATGATGATGACATCAATGTCACCATCAGTGTACCAATAGTGTCAGTTGATGAGATGATGACATTATGTCACCATCATATCCTGTGACATGATGATGATGACATCAAATGTCACCATCATGCCTGTGTGAATGATGATGATGACATCAATGTCCCCATAATGTCCTGTGACATGATGATGACATCAATGTCACCATCATGTCCTGTGACATGATGATGATGACATCAATGTCACCATCATGTCCTGTGACATGATGATGATGACATCAATGTCACCATCATGTCCTGTGACATGATGATGATGACATCAATGTCACCATCATGTCCTGTGACATGATGATGATGACATCAATGTCACCATCATGTCACCATCATGTCCTGTGACATGATGATGACATCAATGTCACCATCATGTCCTGTGACATGATGATGATGACATCAATCGCACCATCATGTCCTGTGACATGATGATGATGACATCAATGTCACCATCATGTCCTGTGACATGATGATGATGACATCAATGTCACCATCATGTCCTGTGACATGATGATGATGACATCAATCGCACCATCATGTCCTGTGACATGATGATGATGACATCAATGTCACCATCATGTCCTGTGACATGATGATGACATCAATGTCACCATCATGTCCTGTGACATGATGATGATGACATCAATGTCACCATCATGTCCTGTGACATGATGATGACATCAATGTCACCATCATGTCCTGTGAGATGATGATGACATCAATGTCACCATCATGTCCTGTGACATGATGATGATGACATCAATGTCACCATCATGTCCTGTGACATGATGATGATGACATCAATGTCACCATCATGTCCTGTGACATGATGATGACATCAATCGCACCATCATGTCCTGTGACATGATGATGACATCAATGTCATAAATGTCACCATGTCTCATCAATGATGAGTGTGAAACCCTGGGTGTGGTGGGAATTATGAAACACAGGACATGATGGTAAACTGTCCATTGTGCTAATAGATGGACAATTTACCATCATGTCCTGTGACATGATGATGACATCAATGTCACCATCATGTCCTGTGACATGATGATGACATAAATGTCACAATGTCTCATCAATGATGAGTGTGAAACCCTGGGTGTGGTGGGTAATAGTCTAGGCCAATGATTAACATTTCTGACTTATGGCAGTTGACATTCAGAAAATGTCTTTGCTTCCATGTTTTAATGCCTGTGAGGCATGTGGAGAGGGGGAAATGAGGGGCAGCAGTGATGGTCTGGAAAAATAAACCTTTGATCCATAAATGACATGATGGAAAAACAAGTTTTGGCATTACGTTGGATTTTTATCTTTTCCAAGATGGAACGGAGCCATCACACATGCACTATGAGAATGATGAGAACTACTTCCGAGGGTATGAGTGGTGGCTGATGAAAGAGGCCAAGAAGAGGAACCCAAATATCACACTTATAGGTAAGAAAGTATAGCATAAGCTCAAACATGCAGCTGTTTGAACTGAGATCAATTAAAGTCGAAATATGACTTAATTACCTCTGCAGATATATACAACACCCAGTTGGAAGTGACATATAGGCTTTTTAAAAAAAAATTTATTCCTTTAACATTTTATTTTTATGTGTTCTCAAGTAACAAAGACAACACATGGGCATTCTGGGCATTCAGAATAAAAACAGCATTGCAGAGATGAGGCTGTTAGTTTGAGATTAGTATTATATTGGTGGTAAACCATGCATCTTCATCCTTGCATGTGTCTGTGTTGTTGTGTGTGTGTGTGTCTTCATGTAGGTTTGCCCTGGGCATTTCCTGGTTGGGTGGGCCATGGTAAGAACTGGCCCTATAATTACCCAGACATCACTGCAAAATACGTGGTGAACTGGGTCCTTGGTGCCAAGCAGCACCACGACCTAGACATTCAGTATGTTGGGGTGTGTACTCATTTACTTTTAAATCTCATTCTTGTTCAAGCTCCATGATCCGGCTGAAACGAGTAACTGGGTTACCACATTTTTTCAAATCCATATAGCTATATACAGCGCAGTGTGTTTTGCACGGACGATTATTAATGTTGCACAACACGCTTACCACGGACAGCTCTGACTCCTCGATGCTGGCTACCTGAACAAGTTAGTCTTTGTAGTTCCATCCCAACTTTGGGCTGTTGGATTCCAACAGACAGGTTGAAAACCAATAGGAATAATAGCCAGCTATGAAAATACTGCACAATTTGTAACTTGGTGACAATGTTCCGGGTAAATATTCGGGTGCAGTTACACAATGACTTGAATTGAAAGTGAATTTGTATTCAACCCCTTTTGCATGAAGAAATTGAACTTGTAATGCTGCTTGAGGGATTTGTTTCAGCAGCCGATTCCAAATGAACCTGGACAGGTTGGCTGTGTAACTAAAATTCGCTTTCATCCATTCAGATCTGGAATGAGCGAAGTTATGACAACAAGTACATCAAGGTAAGTTTAACCTCCTATCTTAAAATGTCCTTATTTGATCGACAAATGTGCATTATGGGGGGTTAGCTTGGCCTAAATTGTAAATTAAAGGAGAAAAACAGCCACCAACATTGAGTAGTATCCAAACATTTGAATCTGATTGGTTGAGAGGATTTTAAGTTGTAGCTGGGTTCCTCTGAGAACATTTCTTTGTTGCCAAGGTGCTCCGGGACACACTGGATAAAGTTGGTCTCACTGGTGTTGGCATCATCGCAGCAGATGGTGATTGGAGCATCGCTAATTCTATAATGGTTGACCCAAACCTAAATAAGTCTGTTGAGGTGATTGGGTAAGTACAGCTGACTTTATGTCACACACAGAGGTGGCACAATATATAAATTCTTACTGCATAATCACTCATTTGACCAATGCCAGAAATGGGCCGGTACTGAGTCCCTTGTGATTTATTTCCAAATGAGTACCCTTACTTCTTATTGAGTAGGTACGCACCGATAAACACGTGTGTAACCGCGTCTCTCACATCCAGTCTCCAGATACAGTGCGCAGACCACGGCCGGAGCAATAATAATGGAACAAAATAGTGGCTAGTGCGGGAAAACCACCAGCCAGAGTTGGTGGTGAGCAAAAGAGTTAATGTCAATCCCTGATTGTATGTAACGAAATGCATACACAAACCCATGTGAGTGGTATATCCCCAAGGCGCATCCAAGGCCCGTGATAATGATGCCACGCAACTGCTTATCTAGGGTACCTGCACATTTTTGGTCCAAGTCAGGCACTGTCGTTCACCCAATGACATTGAAATTACAATGTAAAGGTTTGGTGTTTCAGCCATGTGCTGTGATTTTACTAAAGAGATCCCTGACAACTGATTGACCAAACAGATGGTAAAATGTCCACTGCTAGATTTCTTATCCAGCGATTTCTTGCTGTGCCATCAAAGCTGAATGTTTGTGGCTGTTTTTTTCTGTTGGACTTGAAGATTGGTGACCCACATATGTGCTAGTACCTGTTTAGTAGCTCCATATGCACGGAAAGGTCTTTTCCTATTAAGCATGACATTTCTACCACTAAACCTTTTGGTGTATTTAACTGTGGAGTATATTGCTGCTATCATGTAGAAAAAATAAAACCGTGTTGCTTTTTGTCTTAAGATTTTAAAGCTGGTTATTTTGATGTTTTGATTAACTGTGTACAGTTAAAGGCGTCGCTCATAGTGACCAATCCGCAGACAATCACTAGGGTTAGGCAGAAAAATCAATTATCTGATTCCTACTTTTTTAGTTGGATTATCCAGTATTGATTCTTACCTTTTACATCGCTGCTCTCAGAAAATCTTGTACAGTATGCGTTCAAGTTTGGTGCCCAGGCCTATTATTATATACCGTTTTCAGGTTCATACTGGTTCCTGTACTAGTACTTTGTACTTCTACTTGGGAGTTTAATGCAAACTTTGCACAAGCAAGTGGACCCAACTTGTTGACACATGCCACTATTTCATTGAGGACTGGCGGGATAAATCGGCCATCTTATACACAGCCTGCCAGCAGACACACACAGAGTGGACGCAGGGCGTTGTGGTAATTGTGCACTGATGCAGGTACTCAGTATATTTTCCTGCTTTTTGGACCTTTGCCAATCCCTTGCCTGATTTGTGTATCATGT
>NC_045752.1:26049368-26060481 GCF_008692095.1 Etheostoma spectabile
TGCAGAATAGTGGACGTTTCAACATGTACTGGAATTCACATGATAGGTGGCTACATTCCTTAGGTCATTGTTTTTTGTTTGTTGTTTCAGCCTACAAGCTTTGTTCTCATGAACTTAATTTCCTGTCGCAGCAGGCAGCCGTTTCTTGCAAAAAGTTTTGATAAACCATCACACAACACCTGCCAGTGCCAGTTACAGACTAGCTGGTGAACATCAAGGAGCATTTAGCAGCTATATTTCACATTTTCTCAGGAGTTGCCAGGAGTTGGTGGGGATAGTCCTCCGCAGAGTGAATATTAGACTTTTGTCATTTGTCAGTTGCCCAGAAAGACAACTGGAAATTAATAAATACAAATGTTGGTCTTTGTCTGCTAGATGTTTAAATAGTCAACTGTTTGCAAACACATTGGCCATTAGGGCTGCACCAAGTACCTTTTTTTTTATTTTATTTTTTTTATTGTCATTGCAATATCAACTGGCGCCATAAACGCATCATGAAAGGCTGTGACATATCGGGAAACACTTTTGTGTTGGTCGAAAGAAATTTCAGTAGAAAACTGCACTTTAAAATGTAACTGGCATTCTTTGTTAGTGCTGACTTTTATATTCAATTCAGTGTTTAATTTGTTCAATAAAAGAAAGTTAGAAATGATTTCCTTTCATTTGTTTTAAATTCAACAAGCCATTTGTTGTATATAGCAGAATACTGAAAGCAACATAAATGAAAAACAGAGAACACTTTTACTATCTGTATTTATTGCAAGTAATATAGTTATTGGGATATTCAACAACCATATCACATTATTTCCTCACATCGTGCAGCCCTATTAGCCATGTCAACTTAAAAGATAATATTTCAGATGCTGTGTTTTCAGCTCGTCTGCCCACAAGTGGCCAAATCAATTAAATCGGCTTTAAAGTCAGTTTTCTTTCTTTCCAAAGTTTTAGTTTTACATGGTCGCAGCAAATCCTCTAAAGTCAAATACTGTGTCTTCCTCTGCTCTCTGTCTTCCTGTGTGGCTGTCACTGGCTGTACCAGCTGCTGCGCTACACTCTGGATAAGAGTGGTCTGGGGAGTGTCGGGATCATAGCCAGTGACAACCTGTGGGAGCCCATTGCCCGGTCTCTGCTGCTAGACCCAGAGCTCAGCAGAGCTGTAGACGTGATAGGGTAGGACCCTCCTCCACGCATGGCCTCTGCATGCACAGCCCCTGTTGCCAGTCGGCGTAACATTACCTTGTTGTCAGAATCTGTCTCTAACTTGATTGAAAAACTCAACGGTTAACACTCAAGTATTAAACAGTAGTCCTTAGTCTGTATGATACAGTTCTAACAAAAGCGATGTGCCTGAGGATCAGCTCGTATCCTTCCGTCTGTTTGTGTGTTGTAAGCTACTAGAGAAGCACCAATCATCATATTTTCTGTGGAGGATTTCTGATCAGTTTTGTGTCCATATCGAAATATCAATAAGACCATTTTGAAACGGTGTCTCTGTTACATAGTTTGTCCACCAGAAATCACATGTTTGTCAACTGTATATCACTACATATCTGGAGCAGAATTCTTTCGGAACCAAATTCAAAGGAATTCTTATCTCAAAGGCTTATTTATGTTAGACAAATATAGGCAGGTATATTACCAGCTTCTTCTTTTTTTTTTTTTTTTTTATTTACAAACCTCTAACAGTATTGACCTCAGTGCTCTCTTTTTAGTATTTAAATTTTTGGATACTTGTTTTCATTTAAGGAAATAAGCGCTGGCTAAATTAATTGACATATGACTAATTAACACAGACGCATTTTAGTCAAAGTATTGTTTTCTTCTCTCCTCTAGTATTAGCCAGGCAGTACAGTGAAAGTGACAGTGTGTAATGCTGCACTACTCTTCCCTATAGGTTTTATTTAAACCATCTGACTACATGCTAGTATATGCTCAGTCACTGAGGTGTTGTCTTAGAACTTTTAAGAGCCAGATGTTTTACTTGTGAGTTGTATGTGTGACATGCAGGGCCCACTACCCAGGCACCCACACAGTGATGGAGGCTGTTAAGACTCAGAAGAAGCTGTGGTCGTCGGAGGACTACAGCACCTTCAACGATGAGGTGGGAGGAGGCTGCTGGGCTCGCATCCTCAACCAGAACTACGTCAACGGGCTCATGACTTCGTAAGGAAATACAACAGCAAGACATTGGTGTAAAGTAATGAGCTTTTCGGACCAAATGTGTTAATTCAGGAGGATGGGTTATAACTTCAATTCCTTCATTCCTTTTTAACCTATTTAAGAAAATTAAAAAAAGAAAGTTTGGAAACACTTTCTGTGAAGGCCATACCTATAATGTGTTATAATTGCTTATAGCACTATATAATTATTTGCTGCTTCCTAATCAATAATCGGATCGGATTTGTGCATCCAGACACCCCCAACCTATCTTCATGGGTTGCTATGATAACTACATAGATGTCAGTGTAGCTATGCTGGTGACGCCAAAAAAGTCGGTGTACTCCGGTTTCCTCCCACCACAAAGACGTGCATGCTGGGTAACTAGGACTACAGTTGAAAATTAGCCGACTGGCTAACACACGCATTTGCAGAAATGTTGATTAATGTGCATTGTCCTTATCAAATAAATAAATCTACTTACTGCCCCCCCCCCCTCCTTTTTTTATAATTATATAATTGCTCTAAGCAGATTATAATGCATTATAGATGGGCTTCATTGATAGTGTTACCAAAAGCGTTTTATAGTTTATATGCGTTTTATTGTATTTATTCAAAGCAAACAAAAGAGAAAATACTTAATGTTTAAGATGTAAAAATCAAGAGACAGACACCGTGGTGAGGATGGAAGCAACTGTAACTATGCAGGGCTAGCCTGGGTGAAGCCTCTGGGTGCAGCTGGGTGCTTGATGCCTGGTGTTCTTCCTCCAGCACCATCTCCTGGAACCTGGTGGCCAGCTACTACGAGGAGCTGCCTTTCGGCAGAGACGGGCTGATGACAGCAGAGGAGCCCTGGAGCGGCAACTATGTGGTGGAGTCTCCTATCTGGATCACAGGTGAAACACATTTACTGTATTTCAAATCAACAAAGACATATTATTTCATATGTGTTGCTCATGCACCCACAGCAATTATTAGAGAGAAGTGTAGTCTACAAATGCAGCAAACAAAAAGGATAACTTTCAGATGTGCAGCTCATTTAAAAAGTAAAGCTGTAACTTTCAATTGAGAGTGCATATCGAATTCTGAGCAGGAGAGTTGATCCGTGCAATATCCTCTAGCTTTATAATCCTTGATTTCCCTTTATTATTTTTGAGTTGCTTTTGAACTGTCAGTTTGCCAGAACTGTGGCTCTGAATGGTGGCTCGCAAACCTCTGGTTCTAAGATAATGCAGCCAGGCTTGTAACAGTAACGTAGCTGTTAACAAGCTTTCACAGGGACCGTGTGGCTTTTGGGCTAAGGCACAATACATGGCTGGGGAACCTTTGTCGCATAGCATTGCCTGTTTCTCTTTCCTCAGTTTTCTGTCACTTTCTGCTTTGTCTTCTGTCAATTGATTTGATAATGCATAAAAGTGACTACCAGCACCGTGGGAATGCATGTTGCTCTCCCATGTTTACACTGTGATTACTGTCAGTCAGTGTCCCATGTGTCTCTACTTCTCATGCGTCATCACACACCATGTAGCCTCAAGGCCACACTGCATACAGATGTTTAGCCTTCCACCTACCTGCCACTCTCCTCTTACCTTTTATGAAATAAATGGGCTTTCCTCTTGCAGATTTTAAGGGTTTACTTAATAACACATGGTCACTGTACAAGGTTGAGTTAGATATTCCCCATACAGAACATGGAATTCAAACCCTTTTATTGGGAAACAAGTTCAGGATTTTAGAAAAAAGGGTTCTTTGTGTTATTCTTTCTGCAATTTCTTTGTTTGGTATTTTTCTTTTTCACACTATATGCAAAAAAATGCCTTTCTTTTTGATGTGTTTTGGGAACCCATGTGGGATGAGCTTCATCCGAGTCTTCTGAAGTTGCGGCGCAGGCGCACTGCGTAGCCTGCAGAGTTCATTTCTTGAAGGTGGAATCATGGCGGAAGGAGGAGATGACAGCGCTCAGGACATTTATCTGGCCTCTGGGGGCCGTCACAGAGTCAACGCGTTCCGTACGCATACAGTACGCATCAGCAAGGCTACGCATCGCTACGCTTGGGCCATCATTATGCGTCGACGCGTAGCCAAATGTGTCGTCCCAGTTTTTGTTACGCAATGCACCGACTTCTGCAAAACCATGTTTTTTCAGTGGGGGAGAAATTGCAAGTATTGTACATTATTTCAAGAAAATGTCATATTTACAGAAGAAGGTTTGAATATAACTGACCGTATCTGCAGTTCCCTCATCTCATCGCCCTACCACCCCGACATCATCAGCCCCCCGTGGTGGTAAAAGGAAGCTAAAGCGTCAGGCCAATTATGGATCCAGGATAGGCTGCAGGAAATATTCCAGGCGAGAGAGAGAGGGAGATAGAGAGGGCGAGAGGAGCAACATACACACCACGTTTTGTGCTCATCTGTGCCATTTTCTACAAAATCTCCCACAGGAACAAAGTGCGACATCAAACCGCCCATGTGGCAGTATGATCCCTTTTAATTTCACTTAATTTGTCTCCCGAAATTGTAGGCTGCATGCTGTTATGGCTCCCGTTGACTCTGTAACGGCCCTAAGAAGACTAAGTCTGACGCATGGACATATTTTGGTTATTATAAGACTGCCGAAGGACAGTTTGTTAAAGATATTCATCCTGTCTGCAGAATATGATAGATATTGCTGATAGAGGCATTGAACACACTTTTAAAAATGCCGCGATAATACCGAAAACAGTGATCATTTTAGTCACTAGAACCATGAGATTACATTTTCATACCGTTACATCCCTAGCTACAGTGATTGATTTAGATTGATAGTTGACAATTGTCTCTGACTTATTGTTGTGGCCCTTGAAAAAAATGACTCCTTGGTTGTGGAACAATATCATCAAACAGTTTTTGTTTTTTTTGTCTGTTTAACCGAAATGGTTGAATTGACAATGTCACACTTGTCTTCCTCAAAGCTCACACCACTCAGTTCACCCAGCCAGGATGGACCTACCTGAAAACTGTCGGACATCTGGCCCAAGGTGGAAGCTATGTAGCCCTGACTGACGGGAGAGGAAACCTCACTGTTGTCATAGAAACCATGGCAAGTTAGCCTGTCCTACCTGTTTTAGTTATTTCTTTTTGCTTCCAACGTTTTCATCTTCTGGTTCTGTACTTTGAAATTTGAAAAAATGATCTTAAAGGGTGTAGCTCTACAGAATATTAAAACAGAACTACAATTTTGTCAGTGTTGAAATCGAGCTTTGATTCGCTGCTGTGGAGCCTCTACATTTTGTATTATTTTTGTTTCATATGCTCACAAAGTAGCAGATGCGTTAAATACGGTTACACAAGACCACTCAAAATTCTCAATGTTTTTCCACGTTCCCCTTTTCCTTTAGACTCATGATCATTCAGTGTGCATAAGACCTCCACTCCTCCCCTTCAATGTGACATCCCAGAATGCAACTTTCCAGCTGAAGGGATCCTTTGTAAGTTCCTCTCAGGTCGTCCTCACACGGTTTAAAATTAGTGAGTGATGGGTTTGTCTCATTCTAGGTTATTTATTTTTCGTAGGCCTCCGTTAAGAAACTCCAAGTATGGCGATCACAGTTCAACTTCAAAACAAAAAAGCCCATCTTCTTTGAGAAACTAACTCCACTGGAGGTAAAAAAAAAAAAAAAGGCAGTTCAGAGGTTCAAGACATGTTGGCATCGTGCTACAAGTTTAACGGTTTATTCTTTTACATCTTTATGATGATTTCAGAGTAAAGATGGATCATTCACCTTAAACCTTGCTGAAGATGAGGTTTACACATTAACCACAATTCCAGCTGGACAGAAAGGCAGTTACCCTGACTCCCCTCCCTCTGCTCGCTTCCCTAAAGTCTACAAGGACAACTTTAATGTCCGTAAGTATGGCATATACAAAACCCCAACTTTTTATTGTTTTGGTCATTGAACTCTTGCAGTACCATGCAATTCTGATACACCAGATAAGGAAATGTTTTAAGGAAAAATAATTGTTTTACAGGATCAGCCTCTCTTATATTACACATTAAGTGCAATAGATGAAGTTTTGCTGAAGTGAAACCAGAGAGTTAAATCATTTGGGAAAAAATGGTATTTACAAAAACAGAAGAAAAGTCAGAATGTAAAGTTTAATACAGAACGGCTCTTATTTGTAAAAAGTTCTTACATGTTAAGACAAGACCATAGTTCAAACTGAGCTTTCTCAAATGTATCTTTGTCAGTGTTTTATATAATTCTTGTAGTTCCCCTTAAACTCTGTACTGATGTCTTGGGGAAAGAAATGGAAAGAAAAAGGCCTTAATAGTCTCCATCTTCTCCATCTGTGTATCCAACGTCCTGTAGCAAACCCTTCCTTCTCAGAAGCTCCATACTTTGCTGACCAGACGGGAGTGTTTGAGTACTACATCAACATGACAGACCCTGGGCCCCACAACTTCACCTTACGACAGGTTCTGACCGAGAGACCCGTCACGTGGGTGACTGATGCTGACCAGACCGTCAGTGTAATAGGAGACTACCAGTGGTGAGGGGATGTACCTTTAATTGCCACCAGGGTTTAACCTTCCATTATAAGGCTTAGGTGCAGACAAAAACGTTTTTGGCACCACTGAAGCTAAATTACATAGAAAATCAGTGTGAGCATCAAAACTAACTAAATGACGCTCAGAGATACTCGGATGTAATGGTTGTAGTTTGGTCTCCAGTGGACCTCTTTAGCAAGAGTCTTTTTCAGTGTTATTTATTTATCTGCTCTAGCCTGAGACACAGATGTGGTGAGAATAATTCTCCAAAAGGATGGGAAATTGATGATTTATTTCTATTGAAAAACATCACATTTTCTTAACCCCTCTGTAAAATATACAAAATTCTTTGACAAACCCAGGGAAAATACTGACCTCATAGTGTTCATTTTCAGCGCTGGTGTCCAAGTGAGAATAACATGCTAACTTCATTGTCTAAAATCCAGGAGTGTGCCAGATTTCTATCCAACGTGCCAACCCACTGTTCTGTTACAGGCAGAATCTGACGGTTACATGCGATGTCTTCATGGAGAGCGTTAAGACCGGTGGTGTGTTCATAGCAGCCAGGGTGGATAAAGGAGGCGAGTGGGTCCGCAGCGCTAGAGGGGTCTTCTTCTGGGTGTTTGCAGATGGCACATACAAAGTTACCAATGATCTCGGTCAGTAGTACACAATTTTATTATGGAAACCAATAATGAGGAATCTTTCAATAGAAAACATGTTTTATCAGATTTTTGGGTGGACATTTAAAGATTAAGGCAGGCCAAATTCTGTTTTTGTTTTTGTCCAAAAAAAATTTAAACCAGCCAAGTGTTAATCTGTCTCACAATACTTTCTGACTTCCTGTCTGTGGCTTTCAGCTCCAAGCCCATTGGTTCCTACTGAAGACTTAAAAAAACAAATATAGTTTTATTTGAAAAGAGACCTCAGTGAATTCCTCTCATCAGGTGTGCTAGACTGTTTGGTTCTTTTCTTCTGTCGACAGCTGGACAGACTGTACTTTCAGAGGGGCAGTCTGGGACCCGAGCATATGGTTGGAACACCTTATCACTGACTTTGAAAGTAAGTGGAGACTTTAGGTTCTTAATGTTTGGAAAGGTTTTGTACTGACTCTCCAATCAAGGAGCAAGGACACGTGACTTACAGCCAATCAGAGAAACTAACATGCCCCACAACAAATCGTCATTGCAAACAACGTGGCGCTGAGTGACTCATGCAATTTGGGGCGGGGCTCAGTCCATTTTTGAAGCAGGAAAAAAACGACTTCTGGGACACAAACTTTTTCAAAATTTCTTATGTAATACAATAACCCAATCTGGATTGATATTCGATCAGCAGTTTAGGGAGCCTGCCGTGTTGCACTGGACGGAGACTGCCAGTTTCATCATTTCCATCAACACGCTCTTTTGTCCTTGTCCTAAACCTTCCCAATGTGAGATAAACGGTCATAATTGGTCCATCCAGTTTCTCTTCGGCTGGAATTCAGTTTGAAAGGGAGGGGGCCGGACCTGTCTGTCAAATGAAACATGAGCTTGCAGATTCAGCTGGTTTCCACGCTAACGTTTTGATGTGGGTTACGATGTAGTCACGTGGTAGCTGAACCACTCGACAACTACACGCTTTTATTTTTGTCACATCCATGTGACTGATCATCAGCATGAGCAAGCAGATCAGTCTATAAAGTCATACTGCATCTAATAAAGTTGGTAAGTGTATGTAGTGAACCCATTTCCTGTAACTTGTCCCTTTTGATCCCTCCCTCCTTCAGGGTCAGTATGCATCAGGGCTGCTAAATGGATACCCACTGTGGAAGAATGCTGGGGTTCTGACACCAAAGAATGGCTGGGCAGCCATAGGAACACGCTCATTTGAACTCGCTCAGTTTGATAACTTTGCAGTGGTGGCAGAATAGTGATTTAAAGGGCCTGAACTCGACATTCAGAACATAAATATAGCAGCAGACAAAAATGTATTATGTGAAGATGTAGTGGTGTAGCAGAAAATGAAGTCCCACTCCCTCTGTGTGTGGGTTGCAACCCAAGCTTCTCTGTTTTCTGTTTTTGATAACCGTTCTGACTGCACGTGCACGTTAGTACTTCACCAAGTGGGGAACGATCTGAGAGACAAGTGTGGAATCCCATCCTGCTGTTTTGTTTAGTATTTCGAGTACAGACCCTTAAACTGTGAAATAATGATTTTAAACCAAGCTGTGAGTATTGTGATCAATTTAGTTTATTAACACTAAAGTGTGGTAAATATAGATTAAAAGAAATTTCCCTCTTAAACAATTTTCAAAGGTTTTATACAAGAATTAACATAACAAATGGGCACATAATGTAACATAACATAGGCACACTTATCTGCTGTCGGATATAATTGTGAAAGATTTTGCACTGTTTTATGGAAATAAAGGATGTTTCAATATGGTTTAATGTTTTGCTTGTAATGTTTAAGGGCTGAAATGTTGAATTAAAAGTGGCTACTATTGTTTCATCGGATTGCCTCTGAAAAATTGACTGCATATGAAGCAGGTAAATTTGCCGTCAGCATTCACCTGTCTAGATATTATTTTTCACTTTTTTTTTACTAGATACTGTATCTGATGAAATTCTGGTTGGGACACCGGTTGGAGTGAATGAAACTTGTGCAAAAAAGTGCTTGGTGTTATTTTATTTAGCCATTTCTGTCCAGTCTTTTGTTCCTGCATAAAGCGCCCGTTTTAAGATAAGTCACACATACGCTTGTTACAATCTATTTTCAAGTGCTGTTCATTCCCAAAATGTACATATCACAAAAGATGTGACCTGTAGGAGTTTGTTCATACTTAACACTGTCCCAGCAGGCCTTAACTACACATTAGTTTTTTTACTGGAGGTATCCACACTGAAAACTGAACGACCAGAGCCTACAGGAGGAAGATCTGGTGTATAGAGCGGCGTATTTGGTGCCATTCATCTGGTTGTGGCAAACCGAGGTGAACCAAGATGGCAACGCCCATAATGGCCAACTCAAGGCCTCAGAGCAGCTCTGCACAAACCAACGGGTGACGTCACACATGCTCTGTCCATTACTAATAACACTCTATGGGTACAACACATTTTCATTCATGAGGAGGATATTGTACGAAATGAGGCGACAGCCGGTTGTTGGCGTGACACCGCGATGAGAGATAATCGCTGTGAAACCAAGTCAGTACAGAGTAGCAGTGTAGTGTGGAACTTACTTCTTGCAGCTTGTGTGTAGCGTTGCAATGAAAGGAAATCTGATCACGATTGTTTTGTATTTTCGTATCTACTAGTTACGAGATCTCCTGAGAACAAAGCGACACGAAGCCGAGTCAGTTCAGTGTTCTGAAGGTTTAATGAGACACAATTAGACATTTTCAAACAATCGCTCCATTCACTTAGATGACATGAGAGTAGAGCGATTAAAAAAGAGGCTCACAACAACACCATCCTGTAATGTTCAGAGGACGAAGTGTCGTAAAAAAAAGATATTCCGATTTTTAGTTTTGTCATTTATTTTAGGACGTTCATTTACAAAAGTTTACAATTCCTTTCGGACGGTTTCATCTACTTAGTAGGTAAGTAGAGCTACTAAGCAGGTGTCCTATACCACATTTTAGTGAACCCCCTGCAGCCAATCAGAGCTGAGTATTCACCCAGATCAGAAAATAAGCTGGCTGTATTATTTCATGTTTTGTAACCTATTTTTGAAAACTGAGAAAATCCTACCATTCCCCTACATACTCAATAAATGTGTGGTTACAGTATACTAACTAGAAGATATCCTGCACAATAAGTGCCACGTCAATGTAGAACGTGACCTTAATCAGTGAATAAACGTTCCCAAAGTTCCAGCGTCTGATTACCTCCATCTCCTACTGCAGGAGACATTTGCCATGTTTCGTTGACCCTCCTGTTAAATTCATTTCTCTCTTAACTTCAGCCTTCAGGGTGCTCCTCCTCTGCTGCTCCACTGCCTTCACTTCCTTTGAAAGTCTTTGTTTTTCTTTCTTTGAGGCCTTTTTTGCTTTCCTGAACATTTTTGTGGTGTAGTGGCCTCCACCATTCTCCAGTGTCATTCTGACAATTTTCTCCAGGAGCTGATCCGACTGTACCTGGTCGTCGTCTCGGTTGTTGAAGACGTGATATCTCCCGTAGCATACCTGAATGAGCTCTGTGAGTTCTTCGCTCTTTGATACAAAGCTTTCAATCGTTTGTTTCTTCAGCTTGTCTCCATGTGTGAACAACACCATGGTGTATTTAGCTGCATCTTCACCAAAAGTGGTCTGAATCATCCGGACGGTTTCCTTCTCCTCCTGGGTGAACCTGCCCAGCTGGAGAACCACCAGGAAGGCGTGAGGACCAGGAGCAGACAGAGACATGCACAGCTTGATCCTCTTCAACACTTCTTCTTGGGTGA